>NW_017306435.1:771638-801355 GCF_000935625.1 Nanorana parkeri | reverse complement strand
GGTCAGCACGCGTTGCCTTCAGTTTTTAGCCCACCCGAAAAAAAAAAAAAAAAGTCAGGGGTTATTTTTCCTACCTATCAACAGTCTGCTAAACATACACAGAAGCAGTAGCAGGGCGTGCTGCATAAGTGATTGGCTTCCCACCAGTAACTTCCCATTAGTAACTCCTGCAAGCCAATGGTCCTGAATGAAAGCCAGCTGTATTTGTTTCTTTGTAAAAAAAAAAAAATTGTTTTAGGAATTGCATACTAGCTACCTCCAGAATCCATGTACCAAGCCAAGAATGAGAGTTCAGACAAAAGACACTGTAATGCAAATAACAGACAAAACAAAGGACAAAATCAAAGATAAAAACTTATAGTAACACAGATATGCACAATGCCAGATGACAAATACACATACATTAATATGATTTCTTAACTGGAAAATACAGATGTGTACATCTAAAAATAATTGAAATGCTATATCATCAGAGCTATGCGTGGATGCTAGGGCACAAACTCAGAAAAATAAACTACTGTTATAAATCAGTTTGTGTTTAAAATCCTAATTAAGACCAGATGTCTTGCTGAGGGACCTAGAAATTATCCTCAGCTGCCCCCATCTGTCCATGCATATTCACATACATACAACACACACCTCCTCACTTAGACTTACAGTGCAGATGCAGAAGGAACTGTTCTTTATTTTGTACACAATGCTTAACTCCTATATATTGCATTCAGGACCGGATTAAGAGCATCACAGGCCTGGTGCTGAGGATTTTGGTAGGCCTTTTTATGGAAATGGCGACAGTCACCGGGGGCCTCTTCCTTCTGTCTGGGCTTTGACTTGTAGTCTCTCTACAGCTTATAGTCAGTGGTGGAGCGCCTGGGCCCCGTTGTAGCTGTGACCCTGGTAGATCTGCCACTGACTCCAAGCTGTAGAGGGACTACAAATCTTAGCAATACATTATACAGTAATGCAGAATTCCACCAACTATAGAGGACTACAAATCCCAGTAATACATTATACAGAAATGCAGAATAGCACCAGCTATAGAGGACTATAAATCTCAGCAATAAATTATACAGCAATGCGGAATACCATTAGCTATAGAGAACTACAAATCCCAGCATAACATTTTAAAGCAATGCAGAATGGCACCAGCTATAGAGGACTACAAATCCCAGCAATACATTATAAAACACTGCAGAATAATTCCATAAGCTATGGAGGACTACAAATCCCAGCAATATATTGTAAAGCACTGCAGAATGAAACTATCCGCTATAAGGGGCCACAAATCCCAGCAATACATTGTAAAGCACTGCAGAATATTACTATCAGCTATAGAGGACTACAAATACCAGCAATACTTTTTACAGCAATGCAGAATAATATGAAGCTACATACTCTGTCTTGCTCCGGTTTCGCGGCCTGATGTTTCCAGGGTCTCAGGAGAGCTGTGCAGGGTTTAGGGGCGCTGTGCAGGCTCTCAGGAGGCTGTTCAGGTTCTTAGGTGGCCAGTGCGGGCTCTCAGGCGGTCATTTTGGGTTCTCAGGTGGTCAGTGTGGGCTCCAGGTGGTCAGTGTGGGCTCCAGGGGGAGTATTGGCTCTCAGGTGGTCATTATGGCTCTCAGGTGATCAGTATGGACTCCAGGTGGTCAGTATGGACTCTCAGGTGATCATTGCGGGCTCTAGGTGGTCAGTAGGGGCTTCAGGTGGTCAGTGTGGGCTCCAGGTGGACAGTGTGTGCTCCAGGTGGCCACTGCAGGGCTCCAGTTGGTCAGTGCGAGCTCCAGGTGGTCAGTGCGGGCTCCAGGAGGTCAGTGCAGGCTCCAGGCATCAGTGCGAGCTCCAGGTGGCCAGTGCGAGCTCCAGGAGGTCAGTGCAGGGTCCAGGGGGTCAGTGAGACTGGCTGCTGTGGCTGCAGCAAACGCGCCGCTCTGCTCATGCATATCAGAGGGCCCTCTGATATGCCGGAAAAGAGGGCCACTGCTGGTCGCGACTCAGTGTGGCTCCGGACTGCTTTATATAAAGCAGTTGTACACATATGAAATGAACTATTGGTACTCATCTCTTTGTTGGGTAAAGAAGAAATATAGGGTGACTATTGCAACAAGACATCAATGCCCATATCATAACAGTAATGTTACAGGCAAAGCTCACCTCACATGTGGACTGTACAACCTCTTATAGATCCACCTATCTAGATCTGATTGGGTACAAATTGATTGGATTGTTTAGAAAGTCCTCATATTACATAGATTTGTAAGGCTGACAATACATGTTACAATCTGATCGTACAGTCTTTGTACAATAACCTTTAGATATACCAAATCTATGTACCAGGACCAACCTGAACTACCCAATCAATTTCTATTCAATTAGACAGGGCATTGCACTACATACTTGTTAGTAGATCGGAAGGGGATCGTACATTTAAGCCCCATTCACACCTATATTTTAGGTGAAAATAGGCATTCCTGTGTCAGGAACTTGTGATTTCCTGCAGCAGGAATCCCTAATCTGCTGTTTACAAGTGGCAGGTGTTACCCATTCAAGTTAATGATCTGGTGACAGCCGCTGCATTTGAACGCAGACACAGTGCACATAATTGTATTTATTTTTCTTATTACAGATCTGCTGACCCTACTTTCTTTTCCTAGTTACATGATTTCATGTAGGTTGCATAGTACTTTATATGCTGTGCAGATTATACAGGCCCAAATTTCTGCATAACCAACATAGTCTGTGGCCTAGTAAGATAATGCTGATAGTTGTGGCACAAAGCCACCCACAAACCATGTTGCCGACTGACTTTTAGTGCTAGGTGTGCTAACACAGAGTAGACAAACTGTCTTTTTCAGCCTTTCTCTGCGGTTAGCGTGGCACTAAGACTAGCCAAGTGTTGAGGGAGGCATACGTCAGCTGGCCTAGGAGTGAAGGATGTATAGAGTGAAAGAAGTACAAATCTAGTGGCACATTCTTTTGTATTCCTAGTTAATCAAACAAAAAAATATATGTGCAAACTATATACAGTATATACCTAATGGTTGCAAAATGTTTTATGTTTCCCCACAGACTCGTTTGGAAAGGGGTGAAGGAGAATCCATTTTGTATTCCCCAACGTGGATGGTTTTAAAAAACAGAGAGACTTACCAAGTGAATTTGATCATTTCAGAGTCTCAGCTGTCTTTAACACTAAACAACTTTACCAGCATCCTGGATCTTCCTTGGTCCTCACAAAAGTTGAACTTTGACCGTAGCATCTTCCTAGGTGGAACTGGTACAAGCAACATTCCATATCATTTGCAGACCATTCCTACTTTTTATGGATGCATCTTAGAGGCCAGATTTGACAACATTGACTTGCTTTCCAGTTCCTATCCTCAAGCAGAGCTCCATGGGCAATGGGAAGATTGCCCAATCAACTCACTGTCTAATTTAGCTGAATCCTTTGGATTTCTTGGGCCACGTTCATACATAATATTCCCTAACTGGGATATGAAATCAAAAGGATCAATTAGTCTGACTCTGGAGACATCAAGACCAGGACGTGCCCCACTAATCTACCAGTCTGGACCACAAAAATCCTACTTATACTTTGAAATTGCTGGTGGTCACTTACAGGGTACACTATATACAGGAAGGTCTGTAGTAAAAATTCAAAATATGGTTTATGTAAGTGACAGCCAGCCACATGATATCCACGTTTTTATAGATAAATCTAAAATGCAGCTCATTGTGGATACAACCACCTCTCAGGTCTCTCTTGATAATCTTGGACAAAAGTTAGATTTACAAGGAAATCTTTATCTTGGAGGAATAGATGAGATCTCACTGGCTAAGATAAGGGAAGGCCCTCTAGGTCGACTTTTTATAGATGATATGGAATACAGATCTTTTTCCGGCTGTGTCACAGATTTGAAGATAAATTCCATGAACAAAAGGCTTTATGACGCTTTGGTTAGAAGAGATATTACAAATGGCTGTCATGAGTATGATGACTATGCTGAATATGAGGTCACCACTCCATCCTTTTCCCCTGCCACCAGTGCAGTGTCCACTGTTATTAGCAATATTTTTGATATTTGCAAGATGGAATCCAGTAGTACTAAACTAACCTCTCTTCTTAACCCAAAGCCATTGTTAGTAACAAGAGGGGGCTTTTCCATTCTGGAATGGAGACATTTCCATCCCACAATTGACCTAAGAAAGTCTGGATTACGTCAGTCTCAGTTCCTTTTCAGTATAGTGAATGACACTCAAAAAGGACATTGGGAACTTGACATACCGGGTGCTGAATCTAGACGAAAATTTACGCTACTAGATGTTGCCAATCACAGAGTAAAATATGTTCATGATGGATCACAGTCACATGAAGACCACCTGATTTTGGAGGTTTCATTGGCCAGTAGTGTAAACATTCCAGAATGCCTGAAGAAGGCTCAACGTTACAATCTTACAATAAACATTTCCCCTTCTACAGCAATACCAGCTATTGAGTTTCCTAAGGGTAATATATTAGGAATTTTAAAAGGAGGTAGGAAAGTGCTAACAGGGGATATCAAGATCAATGACCCTGATACACCATGTGATCTTCTCAAGATTTATATTATGGGGAATTCTAAAGAAGGACATGTTGAATTTCAACACAAGCCTGGAAAAGCCATTCAAGAATTTTCATGCAAGGATTTAGAAGAAGGCCGAGTGGTATTTATCCATAAGTCTGGACAAGAGGCACAGCTAACACTACAGGCTACTGATGGAGCAACAAGAAGCTCCTTGGCATATGCTAGATTTATAGTGCTGGACCCTCAAAAGAACTTGACATCAAAAGCTGTGGTGGTATCAGAGGGATCATCTGTATTGATCACGCCTTCCAACCTTCCTGTATTGGCCAATTCAGATAAAATGGGAATAGAAACCATGTATAACTTAGTTGAAAACCCCAAACTAGGAGTTATACAGAAACTGGTGGCTGGAGAAGAATGGAAAGCCACAGACACTTTTAAACAGAGTGACTTAGAGAAAGCAGGAGTGAGGTACCTCAGCACAGTTTCAGATATTATGGGTGATGAAATGAGTGAAAATCTGAACATTCAGCTAAGGCTTGGATCACAATTAATGAGTAATCAGACATTGCAAGTCAAGGTAAAACGGTCAGGTATAAAAATGATGAGGATGATCCCTTTGAAGCTAGGAAAAACACGGGAAATTATTCTATCGCATAAGCACTTACAGGTAGACACAATAATGCAAGGTCATGAATTGGCATTATTCACATACTTAATTGTTCAGTCTCCCAAGAAGGGAAATCTACAGTTTGATGGTAGGCGACTCATTGAAGGCTCAAGATTTTCCCAAGAAGACCTAGTGAAGGAGCGCATCAGTTACATAGCTACAGTACGTAATACAAAAGATACTGAAGACCAGTTTCAGTTCCAGGTCTTGTATCATGGTAAGGCTTCCACAGTGTACACATACAAGTTTCTGATTGGTGCAGATCCAGATGCTCCTCTACTTATTAATCAAATATTACATGTGTTGGAAGGGGGGCAGGAGGCAATAACCTCAGACCAACTTTTTTTAAAAAGTGGTAGCTTTGTTGATTTTGTTTATGAAGTAATTGATGGGCCCCAACATGGAACATTAATAAGGAAAGGAAGTCCACAGTCTGGTGATCCTATAGAAGAAGGAATATCAGAATTTACCAATGATGACATCCTTGATGGCTTAATTTTTTACCAGCATGATGGCTCTGAAACTACTGAAGATGATATACCATTTGTAGCGTCACGGCAGCCAGATGGCAGTGCCTCTGATACGAGTGGAGAAGAAGAGTATGAAGATCAGGAGGTGGTGAGAGGTGTCTTCCGTATGTCTATTCAACCTGTTAATGACAACCCACCTTTACAAATAGTGCAGAAAGTTTTCACTGTAGTCCGCGATGGACAGAAATTGCTAACTACAAATGATATTGCATTCTTAGATCCAGACTCAGGATCAACAGATGCACAAATAGTGCTAGTTCGATACGGAGTTCCCTTTGGAAGAATTGTCTTTGTGGATAACCCATCACTTGTTGTTGTCAGATTCACACAGGAGGACCTCCGAAGACACAGAATTCTGTTTATACATAGTGGACCAGACCAGGGTTCTATACAGTTAAGAGTGTCTGATGGGCTTCACCATCTTACCACTATTTTAGAAGTGCAAGCGTCTGAACCTTACATTCTTATTTCTAATATCACCACCTTAAATGTGCTTCCTGGTGGCAAAGAGACACTGTCTGCCACAAATTTTAAACTGGAGACCAACTTAGATCTACGTACAGAAGATGAAATCAAATACTATATCAGTACTAAACCACGATGGGGAGAAGTTTTAAAAGGGGGGCAACCCACAGATTATTTTTCACAACAAGACTTGGCAGATGGACTTGTAGCTTATCAACACAGCAAAGAAGGAAGTAACAGGGATCATTTCCGGATTTCTGTTGAAGCTAATCAGGTGGTGGCTGTGGGTGACATCAAGGTGCAAGTACTCACTGATTCTCCACCGGTGACTCTGAATGTTATCCATAATGAGAAGGTGTATGTCTTTCAGGGAGAATCTGCAAAGATTAATAAGGAGTATCTTATGGTGAGTTTTTTTTTATACTGGATATTTGAGCTCCATATGCTAGTCAGGGTATAGCACACATAAAGCAACAAACATGAAGCTAAATTGTTAAAGAACAACTATGGGTAAAAATTTGTATTAACCCTTATAGTGGGGCTACCCCCACACTGCAAGTGTTTGCTTTTGCCTAGGGTCAGAAATCGCAAAGTTACACTTACCCAAACCTCTGAGACAGCCAGCTGGGACAGCACCCCCTCCTGCTTGTCTCCTTCTCTGCTGCAGTGATGGTATGCCTCTCGGCATCCTCATGTTCTATACACTGTGTATAAAATGTGATGACTCAGGGACCTTAGACCACTGCGGCGGAGGGGGAGAGAGGCTACAAGGACTGGTCTAAGAGCAAGCCGACTTGGAGGATCAGGTGAATGTAACTTTTCAATTTTTGACCCTAGACAAAAACGAGCACTGAACCCTTGCAGGGGGTAGCCCCATTGCAAGGGTTGATAAAACATTTACCCAAAAATCTGCTTTAATGGTTCTTTTTATAAGTCCAACTTCTTGCTCAACTAGGCAAACTTTTGCAGTCAAGTGAAAAGATCCAGCCGCGCATCGATGACGTGTTTTACCCATAAAAGGCTCATCTGTATGGCTAAGCCCATTACAGGTGAAATGTGTCAGTGAAGGGAGGGCCGTGTACAGCTGGATCTTGTAGTTTTACTGTGAAACAAAGGAGCCACGACGGCTCTGTCAACACCCGTCCTTCTGTCTAAAGCCATGATGGAGCAGTGTTTTACCTCTGGCACAATATTTATCCTTTTACAGTTCTATGTGTAATAAATAGAAATATTATAATTTTTTTATCACTACACTGCCATGAAAAATATCCGTTTTGTATAAAATGTAGGTTCTGTCTTCCTACATCTCTTCCTAATTACGGACCACCATAAGTAAATATAGTCATCTCCCAAGGTAAAATGTTGCTAAAACCAAATATTACATTTTTCTACTTAATGTTTCTAATTATCTCTGCCCTGAATAAACAAAAAATTATAGAAATATAAATAATACATTCATAATAATAACTTTCTCCTCTAGCTAAAGGAATAGGGCTCTTAATTGTTTCCTTTGCTGTCCAAAACCCCCAAAAAAGCATTTTGGTTCGATAAACTTTAACTTTCATGTAGTGCATTTACATTTTATGTGAAATTAAAATGATTTTATGTCAGTTACTAAAATTACTATTGTAAATGACACTGTAATTTACAGGTCTCTGCAGACAGTGAATTCCCACACAAGATTGCATATAGTCTGACAGATCCCCCATCTTTTGGATATTTGGTCTCTAGCAGTGGGGAGCCGTCTTCTGATGGGTCACCAAGTTTGGACTCTGTACAGACTTTTACCCAGGAGGATATTAACAATGGAAAGATCCTGTATTTGCATTCAGCCTCAGAAATGATCCCGGACCGCATGACACTAGAGGTATCTGCAGGAGACACAACTGAAGAGATTGTCGTCCTTCTAGAAATTTTGCCCATCTATATACCAGTGGAAGCCAGTGATTTGATGGTAAAGGAGGGTGGGAAAACTGTTCTCTCCAGCAGCATACTACAGATTCACAGTGATTACTATCTCAGTCTCCATCTAGAATTTCTAGTGTTGGATGAACCGGTGAATGGACGTATTACTAACGCAGAGGGACGAGATCTAAAAAACTTCAGCTGGAATCAAGTGAGTTTTGAATTAAGTTTATATTAGTATTATAGCCCAATAAGCACCAGAAGATAAGCAGATTAAAAAAATGGTTCTTAAGGCCCATCCATACCTATACCCAACCTTTATTGTGCTGCATCGCATGGCCCATCAAATGAATAGCAATGCAATGCACCAGAGTATGGTACCGCACACTAGGTGTGCTATGCTATACTGTGCATTTAACGCAGCACTATGGTGTGGACAGGCCCAAAATGAAACATTGTTTTATTAAACAATCAACACAATACATAGCTTTGCAACATGTGCCTTTTTTATATATCGTTGTTGCACATGCTTTATCGGTATCAGTGCAGATACTGGGCATTTTAACGAGTACTCATAAACGTGAAAATGCCCTGATGCTAAGAGCTGATTCCCTCACTTAAACTTCTTTAATAGATTCCCCTGCCTAAGGTCCCACGCTTGCTGGGGACCTCATGGCAGCCTTGTGGGGACCTCATGGCGCCTATTTACAGTGCCGGTCCGGCCACACATCTCCTCCTTCCATGGTAAGACCCAGCACAGTTCTGGGGAGTCCCGCACCTGCTCGTACAGCCCTGGTGAGACCCACACCCGTCCGCACAGCCCTAGAGAGACCCACACCCTCCCACACAGCCCTGATTAGATCTGCACAGCCCTGGTGAGACCCTGCACAGAGCCCCGATGAGACCCTGCACACAGTTCTGGTGAGCAACACTGAGTATGTAGCTTCATATAATTCTGCGTTGCTGTATAATGTATGGCTGGGATTTGTAGTCCCTCTACAGCTTGGCATCAGTGGCAGAGCTACCAGGGTCGCAGCGGTTGCAGCTGTGTCTGGGCCCTGGTGCTCCACCACTGTCCTAAAATCATTAGTCTGTATTGTTTTAGAAAAACTGTCACATGACACTTATAAAGTATCAATAATTGGTATAAAAAATAGTCGAGGAAAAGTATCTGTACTCGGTCTTGAAAAAATGGTATCGGTGCATCCCTAATTGCTATACATGCCTTTTCCATATGCTACACATGTCTTTTTCCTATATTGTTTCTACGTGTGCCTTTTTCATATATCATTGGTACACGTGTCCTTTTCATATATGTGTGCTATACATGTATTTTCCATATGCCATTGCTACACATGCTTTTTCTTATATCATTACTACATATGCCTTTTTCATAGATCAATGCTATATGTGCCTTTTTGTAATGTCATTTGATTAAAAATGATCTTTCCATTTCAATCTGCAATCGAAAGCTATTTTTCAAACTGGCAAAAAAATTAAGATATCTTTATAAGTTTAGGGCATTCTGTACACAGTTTGTGTGGCTCCCAGAAATGTTATTTCCTGCTTAGCTCACTGACTTATTGCCTTTTCTAGTAGTTTTTCTCTTATTTCATATCTGGGACTGATCATGATAAGGACAGGCACAGGAAGGAGAAAGTGATCATAATGTATGGGTCAGTTTGCATAGAACAGGACCAGGAAGGAGTTTGTAATAAAGTTTGATACAATGTTTGCCAAATATATGTGACCTGGAGAACATAACAAAAGTGTGATTTCAGTTTGACAGATACATTATTAGCAGTAAATGTACAAAGCCATGTTTTTGATTGTATATTTTCAAAACATGCACTTAAATGACCATACATATTTTTTTCCTAGTTTAATCAAGGACAAGTATTGTATGAGCACAATGGCAGTGAAACCAAGAATGACAGCTTCACAATTATAGTCAATGCAGCAGATGTAAACCGCCAGAGCCAATCAATAACTATCAACGTAACTGTGAAATCTGTAAATGATGAGAAGCCACGCCTGATCACAAACACTGGCATGCAGGTAATCATCTGTGGAACATATTTTGTTGCAATTACTTATTATACATTGATCTTGTGATGAAACAACTATACCGGAGCAAAGCCATCTTCACACATATGTGTTATGGTTATGTGTTGTAAAATGTGCCTCACTACAGCACACAGAAATGCACAATAAGTGGTTTAGTGCATTTCACTGCCATTTGTTTTGAATATCACCCAACACACTTCGTCAGACACACGTAGCGCACATGCATTGCATTAAACCACAACACACAACCACAACGCATGGATGGGAACCATCCATGCATTGCAGTGCATTTTTAAAAAAGTGTCCGGTTTTGGATACGTTGTGATGTGCTGTAGTGTTGAGCCGAAGAGGTCCGAGTTCGGTTCGAATTCGAACTTTAGAACATCCAAAAAGTTTGAATTCGAACTCAAACTCAATGCAAGTCTATGGGGATAGAACTTTCAAAAAACAATTGTCCCCTTTAAGAGGGTGTGGCAGTGTAAGCCAAAGCCACGGTGTAGGATGGCGACTTTGGCACCCAGGACTCTCAGCAAAGGGGCTGAGAGGATCCAGAAAGTAAAGCATGTTATAAGGAAGAAGAAAGTAGAAAAATGGTACCTGCATGAATCTATAACCAGCCTTTTAGGCAGGGCGCACATTGGGAAGGCTTACAACAATACAAAACACAAAAAATCTACAGCTTCACCTGCCAGCCAGCCTGCAACCAAACAAGTAGCCCTGTCAACAGTATGCATTAAAATCAGAGGTTTTAGTTGCACAAACTTTTGGCCAAAAATATGTAGAAGCCACACCGCCGCGCCAAGGCACCTCTGCAAAGTGTGGTCCTAACTCTATGTGTCCGAGTCTCCAAGTGTGAGCATATTAATGCAGTCGATAAATTGCATTCAGGTGTACCTGGAGATAGCCAACTCCTCCTAATAAGGTGCTGGTATGCAATCTAGAATGCACGCTGGGACCCCAGTGCGTCCCCACAACCAAAAATAGTCAAACTAGAAAAAATGGTATGAATCTGCATGAATCTATAAGCAGCCTTTTAGGCAGGCCGCACATTGGGAAGGCTTACAACAATACAAAACACAAAAAATCCCCAGTGCATTCTAGATTGCTGGGCCCAACTGATTGGAAACTCTTCCCATGGAAGGAGGGGGCGAAGGGCAAAACTCACCTACCTCCAATGAGCTATTTCCTTTGGGGTGAAGTTTCTGATCATTAGGACACTTCTCAAACCGTTTCTTCACCTGTCACTTACTGGATTTTTACAATGAAAGACAGTGCTTGTTCGAGCTGGTCAATTGCATTAAATCGATACGCCAGTGCCAGTCCCTAGACTACCCTTAGAAGGACAAATACATGTACATATTGGACTTGAGGTAAAGACATTTTAGTTTTTAATAGAACATCTGTCAAGTGTTTATTGTTGTTTGTGTCCTCACTGGGGAGATTTTCCTGTCCCAGTGACATCAGGACAAGTAATGAGAGGTTGCAGGTGTTGCCAAGACAGGAATACACAAATAGCAATAACAACCTACAGAGATTCTAACCTTTAGCCACTTTAAAAAAAAAAAAAATTGTGTTGCCATCTCAGTACCCAATAAGCTTAAGCTGGACTTAAGGCTCGACTCACACATGTGCGTTTGGTCGTACGCGTGGACAAAAACGCACAATTTTTAATAGACGTGTTTTTACGCGCGTTTGTGGCTACAACCACAGTCAACACACATGGAAACCACCCAGAAAATCACACATGTACTTTTTGCTGCGTTTGTGTATACACGTACGAACGGGCAGGTGTGAACAACTGCCATAAGAATGTATAGCTTTTTTGTGCATTTCTGCATGTATCTATATGCTCATCTGTGAGCCAGGCCTTATTGACATAAATACCTCCTAGTACACTTCTAGCAAACCACCAAAAAGGCCACGGTTATAGCTAAAAAAAAAGATACATCTATTTTGAAGTCTAAACGATGTAGGAGTCTTGCCACAAAATACAGCCTGATCATACCGCTTCAAAGTATTTCCAGGGCCAGATTTGCTCTCTCTGCCGCCCCAATGCCAGGTTCCTCAATGGGCCCCCACGTATGCAGGCTGCATGCAAGTGATCACGGCGACATCGCTGAGATCACTTGTACAAAACAAGTGGCGGCTTCTCCGCTGTACATTTAGCCCTGCTTGCCCAAAGCAAGGCTAAATGGAGAAAGCAACTACCCGCCTGGTGCCCAGAACTGCATATCCTGGGCGTCGGAAGATAGGAATTCTACACCCCTGCTGCCCCTCTAGAACCTGCTGCCTCGAAGCCGGGCCTTGGTTGGCCTTGTGGGAAATCGAGCCTTGAGTATTGCTGTATATTGTCAGGCAGAATGGCAGCAAAATACCGCACTAAACATAGTACCATTTATTAACAAAGCCTCTCTGAAATGTAGCAGAACATTTTCAAGCTGTTTTATATTTTTTTAATTATTACCAATTATTTTTTTGAGTTTGCCTGGGTATTACCTTTTTCCATGCTACTCTGCCCTGCCGTCATTTTAATCATTCCTTCCTTAGTGTTCTTAATGTCAAAGTGCAGCAAAATGCTGGGCCAATCAGCAAACAGCTTTCCCTCTCCCCCCCCGGGGGACCTATATATATATGAGTGGAGATATATCCCAGTTATTGTTCCATTGATAGATTGCCACAAGGAAATAAAGTGCTGGCGTCTTTCTGATGAGGGTACAGCAACCAAAACACATTTATTTAGTATTGTGGAGAAGGATTAGAACAGCTCTCAAGTTTATATTGCTTCTTGCCCTGGTAATATATACAACCTCTCATTTCTTGCCCTCGTGTAACTGGTACAAGTGTGGGGAAATGCATGAACGCAGGTTAAGGTGGTGAAAATTTCTGTAGAGTGCACCTCCTGTGGATGTACGCCTCCCTCATACAACACCTTATCTAGGAAAAAGTTAACTATGTTAGTGGGTTGTTTTCCATGGATTGCTTAGTCCAGATTGATCTATAAATACACATGTAGTTCCTGAAATGAAACACTGGATGTCCTCATTGCTCCTCAAGTAAAGTCTCCAACTGGTAATTCAATGTTTTATTGGCCAAAAATTATACTCTGTTTCATTCCTAGCAACATCCCCATGTGATATGTACACAGCATCTCATTTGGCAGGAACCACACACAAAACACTTAAGAAGCACGGCTTAACCATTCACTGACTACACTTTCATAGGAAAAGTTTTTTTGTATGCCAGTTATCTTAAAGTGGACCTGAACTCAAAAAGTGAATTTCTGCTATGCAATAGGGAACATTTAAAAATGTCAACTGTGCCCAAACAATACCCTAAAAAATGTACCTTTTGTCTTGAATTCCATCCGAAAAGTAGCAACATATTTCCTGTTCCTGGTAAGTAAGAATGCCTAGGCATGCCTGTGCTCACAAACTTATACCTGTATATCTGCATTATGAGAAATCACACAGGGCCCCATAGCAAAATTTTGTATGGGGCCCTGTGATTTCTAGTTACGCCCACCTGATAACCCATAGACTTTATCTATAAAATATATATATTTTTTTAGTTTCACTTTTAAACTTCCCGCCGGCTCCGCCCCCCTGCGACGCGGCCGCTCGCAAGGGACGGAACCTGGAAGTCGGCAGCCGCCGAAGACACAGCGGGGATCGCAGACAAGGTAAGACCTGTACCCTGTATTCCCGAGTGTGGCTCGGGGTTAGCGCTTTGTTAACCCCGATCCACACTCGGGAATACCAATGGAAACGTGCGGCAAAACGCCCCAAAGAAGCTCCTGTACTTCTTTGGGCGTAGGGCGTTTTGCAGCGCGTTCCTGCTGTAAAACGCCCAGGTGGGAACCATGCCCATGGGCAATCATTGGTTTTCACATGTTGAACATTTTACAGCGTGTAGGAACGCGCTGTAAAACGCCCAGGTGTGAACCAGGCCTTATGCCTATGGACAGCTTTATTAGTTAGGCCTTGTTCACACCAAATGCTGAGCAGATCCGCTCAGGTTTCTGCACGCGCAGTGCAGTGGGTTGTGCCGCGTTTTTGCTGCGTTTTTGATGCGTTCAGGGTCGTTTTTGGTTAAAAAAAATTAAACATTTTTTTTAGTTTAAAATGGGCTTTCAGTGTGCTCCAGGCTATTTTGATGCGTTTTCATGCGTTCCAGAGCAGGTAAAATAGGGCCTGCTGCAGTTTTTTTTACCTGCTCTGGAACTGAACGCTGTGATGTGAACTGGAGCTAAAAATACCATTGGAATACATTGGACGCAGTTTTGCTCCGGTCTGTAACTGCTCTGCTCTGCACCTGCTCCGCGCTTGGTGTGAACAAGGCCTTAGCCAGTCAAATTGATTGATCAGTCTTTGATTGGCAGCAAATTGATGCTGAAAGGGTGTCATTATTACTGTATAAATACCACAGCTTAGCCCACAGTGTATTCAATCATTGCACAACCTATTATTGCACCGGTGAGAGCTGGAAGGTTGCCTGAAGCTGGCTACACATCTGAACGTACATTGTTCTTTAGCTGTACAAAGTTCTATGTAGTACTGCTGTATTTCAACTTCCCCTACAATTTATTACTATTATTATCATCATACAGGATTTAAGCATTGTTAGCACCTTCTTACTAAAAGCAGAATTTACTTGATGTACTCAATAAACACATGTTATTAAACCTGTTATTACTCTGTAAATGTGGGGAATGATAAAATAAGGATATGAATTTAAACATGTCATTACCCTCATCTGCACTAGAGGTCTCCTGTTCTCACTGTGTGTAGATTGCTTACTTCCCTTTAAACTCCCACATGACAGGGAAGACAGGAAAGGTAAACTCTGCTGCAAGGGATTTCCCACAGAGGAAGAGTTCACAGGCCTCAAAGTCCATGGAAGATATTTTTACTTCATGTTTAGTTTTATTTTCAGGTGTCTTACCTGTCAAATAGCCATAACAAAAACAAAATCACAATGCAAAAGTATCAGAAGCATGTCTGCTTATGAAGGAGGAATACTTACAAGTACCTAAACACATGCGCACATGGTTCACTGGAAATAATGTCTGATGTGACATGCACATTTTTACATGCATTAAAAGAAGGAAAGGAAAAGCATATGAATTGTGTAGCACCCAGCGGTCCAGCCTGCAGCCTTTTGGTACTTGTTGTATGACCTCGGAGCCCCGCATTCAGTAGTGGGAGCACTGATTTGTAAAGGGACTGCAAAAAGCAAGGATCTCAAGCAGTCTGTTGTAACAATGTCTCCAACCACACCTGCAGCATGTCCATAGGCTTTGACGTTCTACTGTGGTATGTACTCAGACAGTCTTCTGTAGTATTACATATACTGAGTATTATGTGTGGTCCTTTGGTGATATCAGGGTTGAGGTCCCTGCAGTTGAGGTCCCCTATACCAGTGCTCCCCAACCTTTTTATCGCCGTGGACCGGTCAACGTTTGATAATTTTACCCTGGACCTGCAGTCACGTCTCCTGTGACTCACCTCCCCTCCCGCCGCCTTTTACTATGGACGCGGCCGGGAGGGGAGGTGAGTCACAGGACCCGCCCCCTCACTGTGAAGCCCGTCGGCAGTGTGGGGCCCCGCGGCCCGGTACCATTTGATCCACGGACCCCTACCGGTCTGCGGCCCGGGGTTTGGGGACCACTGCCCTATACCACTATGCTATACCACTGGTGCAGCACTACAAATCAGTAAGGAAAGCCTGCTTAGGTAATGCCCAAGTATGGCTGTCTAGATAGATAGATAGATAGACCAACTATATATGGAAACAATATTTTTTTAAACATTAACACACACTAATGTGATTCTTTTAAAAATATACTTTTTTAGGAATGCTGTAATAAATAAAAAAAAACAGATTAACTATGAACTCATTCTTCAGACTTATTTCTGAAGGCTTAAAAAGGTAATGGGCCCCATTCACACCTACGAATGGGGCCGATCGCATGAGTCTTACAAATTCCTCTGTGGCACTCAAGCAATCTGCTATGAACCGGAGTCACTGTACAATACAATGACAGCTGCCACCCCCTTTAGCTGTTTACAAGTAACCACACAGCCTGTGATTTCCTGCAGATGACCACACCTGGATGCAGACTGTTTGCGTCAAGTTACGATCATGAATGCAGCCATAAGCTTGGGTATTAAGGGTAGATTCTCTGTCAGTGTCAGTAATTGTTAGGTACTTATTATTTTCTATAAGTCAGAAAGCAGGACCACTTATCAGAGGTGAGGGTGTAGAGAGGGATGCACATAGTGGTGCAGCTGCCACCATAGCAGCAATGGCTTGGTAGAGGAGGGAGGGGTCACAGGTTCCATTCTGGAGCTAAATCAGGGGTAGGAAACCTTGGCCTTCCAGCTGTGGTTTAACTACAAACCCCATTAGCCATTGCAATACACAGCCCCAAATATGACTCCCAGATGGAAAGCACAGTGGCGTAGTGGTTAGCGCATGTGCCTTACAATACTAGGGTCCCTGGTCAGGTCCACTATCTGCAAGGAGTTTGCATGTTCTCCCTGTGTTTGCATGGGTTTCCTCAGGGTACTCCAATTACCTCCTACACTCCAAAGACATGCTGAAAGGTTAATTGGCTCCTGTCTAAATTGTCCCTCTATGTATGTATGTGAGATAGGGACCTTTAGATTATAAGCTCCTTGAGGGCAGGGACTGATGTGTATGTGCACAATGTAAAGCACTGTGCAAATTGTCGGCACTATATAAATGCCTGTAATAAAAAGACACATGAGGAGCTTTGTAGTTTCACCATAGCTGGAGTGCCAAGGCTGCCTACCCTGTGCTAAATACTCACATTCCCATATATTAATTTATCAATTTTCATCCTGCTGTGAATCAGTGAAAATTTGCAACAAAAGTTTAGGCTTTTTTTGTTGCTAAATTCACCTGCCCAAGTCAGCATGGGCCAAAATAAGGAGAAGACTCAAAGAAGCCTTGAGTTAGCAGGCACACAAATGTAACATTCTGCCTGTAACACAATGCTGCCATCACATCAGAGCAGGGGAAAACAGATAGTAGTAGACTGCAGTTTTGGTGCAAAAAGGGTTTTCATTAGGAGGCAATTCCACTGACCACCCATGTAGTTAGAGCTTTTCTTGTTGGGGGACCTTTACATGAAACAGAAAATATTAGTTGTTTAATTGAAAGGAGATTGTACAACCACATTGCAAGGTGTGGCCAGGTTGAAGCATATCTTGTGGGGTTGAATAAATGTTTAGCAGTGAATAAACCAAAAATATGTTACAAACAACATCTCTGCTAACAGAAATCATCAGCTGTGACCATATTCTCGGATGTATTCTGCCTGTTCAACTCTTTCCTAATCTTGTTGTTTTCCATGGCTGAAATATTATTATTACGAAATACACTGGCCCAAAATATAATTTATCTCTGTCTACATGAGAAGGTCATTCAGTCATTTTCATTTTATAATTCTGAGCTTTATTTGCCAGATAATGTTTGATGACTATGCAGGAAATTCTTTGTGAGCTAAAAGTATGAGTAAAATGTACTTTTGTGATTTTTTTTTATGTCAGTAAGATTAGTTATATCTGAAAAAAATACAGGAGATTATTTTAGGAAATTATTGATTATTTTGCCCTACATCGCTCTTATATGTTAACCAAATCACTCAAATCTCACTTAAGCTTTCACATTTTAATGTATGTCATTTTCAGTATATATAAATCTGCAGCTTTCATTACAATAATACCTGGTAATCCTGCCATGAAGGTCCTTGTCTAGGCACTTCTGGTTGTAGGGTGACAGCACGTTGTCCCTGTCTACCAGATGTGCTCTCGTGCTGTCACCTTTATGGCTTCTGATGGAGGCAACAAGTATCCATTTCAACATACTGTATATTATGCAATAGAAATTCAATATAGAAATACATATTTATTTTTAGTTGTTCACCACAGATACCCTTTAAGAAGGGTCAGAAAAAATCAACTGCAGGTCAATTGCACCTGTCAATAAATTCTAATGATATCATCCATAGTGGATCTCAGGCTGATGTCCGCCCAGCTGTCATTTGCGGGGCTTACGGCCGGCCTTCGGCAAGCCGTATCCCCCGCTTCGGCTGTGGAGCCGAAGCATATGCCTTCGGCTCGGCTGAGCCGCCTTCAGCTGCTGTACGGGCTATTGTAAATAGCCCGTAAATATCCCGTACAGCAGCCCTTCAGTTACACCGGTCCCAATGGTCTCCGGCCGGCCGAAGAGAGCCGAAGGATCAGCTGAAGCTACAGCTGGATCCTCCAGCTCCTTCGTGAATAACCCCCTTTGTTTGCTAAGTACCGTGTATCATAAACAACTGTCATTACTATAAATAAAATACTTGCTTTCACCTTTTCTTCTTTCTGAACAAAGATTAATGGCAGTATCACCAGGTGTGTTTTTTTTAATCAATAGTTTTTCTTAATTTTCAAAATACAAAGAAAATTTAGCTCGAAAGGGAGGCATATCTTATACGAAAACCATGAAGAGACATATTTTTATAACACAAGTACACAGTTGAATTGGCATTTCACAAGGTAATATTTTAGTGAAGACAGATGATTTAAAAATATAAAAAATTACTTTTGAAATTACATTAGCCAGCTAAAAATGATATGAGATTTTAGCAATTGGGTTTACATTTACATCTGGTGATATGCAAGGTGACTGGCAATCAGAGGCTCTAAGACAGTAGCATGTGAACACCAGAAGGCACTTCGGCTGGGCTCAGGGAGTACTTTTGATTGTTGAAGTGAATTCCCCTTTACAGTTTAGAATTTTAGGAAATCATAAATCACATATGAAACAGATATATGTAAATATGTATCACCTCCTTGCTGTTACCACCTCAGAACTTCCATCTACACTCCCATGGAGCCTGTGTATTGAAATCACTGATTGTCTATAGCCATGGTTCTCAACTGGTGGGTCGCCCATGTCCAGTGGGTCGCCACATGCCTTCCACTTTTCTAGGTGAGAGTATCCTTGTCCTCCCCTTAGAGAAGCACTGTCAGTTCTCGCACGGAGCAGCCATTCAAAAATATGAAGCCCGGTGCCGAGTGTCGACTTGAGGTGGGGCTATGGCCGCGAGGGAGCTCCATCCATACGTGCATTGCTTACAGCTCATCACTTTCTGGCTCCCGGGACCTCTACGGGCACACACGGGAGCTTTACAAGCAATACACATATGGATGGAGCTCCATCACAGCTCAGCAGCCCACACTGGACCCCAGGTTGAGGATCCACTCCAATTTGCATAATGGCAACCCAAACACACCTCCTGCTCACAGTTTGATCGCCTGCACCGGAAAGCGCAGTACCGCAACAGGGAACATTGCAGTGCAACTTGGGTCGCGACTTAATGACTGAGGACAAATGTGGGTCCCGAGGTTAAACAGGTTGAGAACCACTGGTCTATAGTATGCATCACTAGTATCCTTTTGCTGCCCATTACCAGGATTTAAAATGTATGTCTAGACAAAACTTTTCTTTTTTAGTTTTGGATATAGTGGGGAAAGATTAGAATCCCTGTCTGTTTTTTGCTGCTACCTTGGACTCTGTTAGAGAGTGACATATCATTAAATAGATTTGCACTGACCCATGTGTTTTTGTTGTGCTGGTGTGCTAGTGACATCTATATTCAAAGTTGTTCTGAGTGCGGCGCCATCCGCTGTCATTCCGAGCACCCATTTAACTTTTTCTGGGATTTCTGGTAAGAAGTGCTACAGGATCTAGGACGTTTGTTCTGTTAGAGAGATGTCCCCTCACATACTAGCCCAATGACAACTGCTTCACCAGAGAGGAACCAAGGGTAAAACTCTAACAGAAACACAGACAGAAATGAAAATATTTTTAGTTATGCAGGGGAAGGCTAAAACCCCTGTCAAATTTGTATTTTTCTCTGTGTCTGTGTTGCAGATTTTCCCTCACTTCCTGTCTGGTGAAAGCCCAGTTTAGTAGTAAAAACCAAACGTGGGTTCTAATCCTTCCCCACTCTATGCAAAACTTTTTTTTAAATGGCTGGACATATACTTTAACCCTTTCCTTTCCCTTGTATTTGGAATACATAACTTCAGTTTGGCTGGCGTTGGTTTATAACCGTGTGTCACTGCCTAGTGTCATTGTATTTAGCTGGGCTTATCATTATAGAGCAAATTAGCTTGTTCCTCAATTGTAGCGTCAATTGACAGGCAATTCGAGTTTAGTGTGACAGGTTCACTTTTAAGATTTTTCCTTCTGTAACCATGTGTAAAGATCTACTTATCCATGTGTAAAGTCCTTATTACTTTGTTTACGGAGTCAGAAGAAAGGCTTGTTTCATTCCCTCCCACTTTTCCATCAGTTATCTACCTCTTACACGTCATGTGAGCCAAAAATGAAAACTGACCTGGAAATCTGAGCCTAGGGAGCAGACGGTGAATTGATACAGGTGTGTGGAGGGACAAACAGCATATACTGATAGACTTTATATTTGATATCATTAGTGAGAGATAGCAGGTTAGGACAGGGGAAAGATGCATGTTATTCAAATACAGTTGTACAAATATTTTGGTTTATAATAAAAAATATAATACTGTCATATTGTATGTCCTATATGTGGAGTAGGATCACAGTATATATATATTCTGTAGGTTTTTATGATGCATTCATTTAAGATGTAAAATGTATTTACAATGCCTTATTATGACTTATCACCACAGATTCTGGAGGGTAATACTGATATCATCCCCCCACAAGTCCTGCAAAGTATTGATGATGACTCATCACCTGAAGAGTTGATATATTCCTTCCTTCCACCATCCAATGGAGAAGTGATTGTAAGGGGGTTCCCTGGGACGCTTTCTAGTTTCTCACAGAAGGATCTAGAACAAGGGATGGTGCAATTCATGCACAAAGGTGAGGAACAGCTGTTTGCCTTGCAGATCTTTTGGAACACTAAACTAAAGTGGATTCACTTTTAGAACAGTTCTTAGCATACATTTATAACACACTTTAGCCTGTTCTTTAGCGTAAGAGCCTGGAATTTGGATTTTACCATTTGGTTTACACAAACTACTTAACACTTTAATGGTGTAAAGGTGCAAAATACATTTACATGGGGCACAAACAATAATTTAACAATATGTGTTGGTTGTATAACTATTGTTGTAGTTAGTCTTAGGTAGAACCATGGCTGGCAACAATTATTGCTGCAAGTCTCTAGGGGTTAAGTCTCTACCAGCCTTTCACATCTGGATTCTACAATTTTATCCCATTCTCCTGGAAAAAAATGTACTAGCTGTTTCAGGTTGGATGGGGATCATTGGTGAAGCAATTTGCAAACATATTCTCAACTTGATTGAGATCTGGTCTTTGATAGGGCCATTCTACGAGATTCAGGCTCTTAGTTTTAAACCAGTCCAGAGTATCATTGGCTATGTGTTTATGCTTGGTAATTTTCTTCAAGGTAATCCACCACCCCAGTTTGAGGTCTCTTGCAGACTGAAACTGGTTTGATTCTAGAATTGTCCTGAATTTTGCATCTTACATCTTGAGCAGTTTCCCAGTCCCTGCCAATTAAAGCATCACCACAACATGATACTACCACCACCATACTTTACCTTAGGTATGGTGTGCTCAGCATGATGAGCAGTATTGGCTTTCTGACACATACAGCATTTTGCACAAAGAAGTTTAAGCCAAGAAGTTTCGTTTTGGTCTCATCAGACCTGAGAAATGTTTTTCAAGCTTGCTGTGTCTCTCAAATGCCTTTAGGTAAATTCCAAATGAGATTTAAAATGAGGTTTTCACCAATGTTTTCTACTTGTTGCTCTTCCATAAAGCACTGTTTTGTGGAATTTCCAGGTTATAGTTGTCCCATCAATGGTTTCTCAGCTGTAGACCCTGCAGATTCTTTCCCGTTATTTTTCTTGCTTGCTTCTCTAAATTATTTCCTAAACAAGTCCCTTCTTACCCTGTAGCTGAATTATGGTGAAAGGCCTTATCCAGGCTGAGGTGTGGTTGTGCCATATTCTTTACATTATGTAAATAATGGATTGACCGGTGCTCCTGGGGATGTTAGTTCCTTGGTATTCATGATGTTGTTTGTTTAGTTCACAGGAGAACTGAACTAATCAATGAACTAATTATGTGACTTTTGAAGGCAACTGCTTGCATCAGAGCTTATTTAGAGGTTTGAATGTCAAGGGTTTAAATACGTATGCAATCAAGAGGGTTGTTTTAATTGTAAATCATTTGGAAATCTAGTTTCATTTTTACTTTGACATTATGGACTATTGTGTAGGTCTGTTATGTAACTTTCAATTCAATGCATTTTAAAACTCGGTACAAATACTACAAAATGTGGAGAAGTTCAGGAGGAATAAATATTTATGCAAAGTGTGTAAGTGCTAGCAGATAATCTAACATGACGAAGGCCTAAAACATAAAAATCAGATGATTAAACGTTTGTAAATAAAATGTCAGGGGATCAGAAAAGTAGAGTTGTATCTGCTTTATTGACTAAAGGTTGGTACCAGTCAAGTGTGTGAATAGCAACAGGGGTGGGTGTTTCAGCAGAAGAGGGTGGTAAGACAACCAACAGGAAGAAATTATGAGTGAACAGTAAAGGAACAATTTTATGAATTTTAAGGCAACTTTGGGTTTTTGCAGATGTATATATTGAGGTTTATTTACTAAAGGAAATGAGAATCCTCTAACAATAAATTGTATGAATATTCACTTTAATTATCCAATCATGTGCAGAGTAAATAAGCAAACCAGAATTTGCTGTTAACATAATTGTATAATTACATTACATTTTTGCATACATTTTTGCATAATTTATTGTGTGAAGCTTCCTATCTTCTTTAGTAAATCAGCCCAATTGTGTGTGGCTGGCTGGGACTGAGCAGGTGGCTACAGTGTGGGTGGTAAGGTCTCGTTAACAACTAGGCGTATTGCATATGCGCGTCTGTCACACGTTTTTTACCACGATTCGCAGTAAAAAAGTCGCGCGACAAACGCGCGTTTCCGAAGGCTACTTGGCTGTATCCCAATGGAAACGCGCAACAAAACGGCCCAAAGTAGTACATGTACCTTTTCAGGCGTGGGCCCTTTTGTAGCGCGTTAGGGACAGGCGGAAATACGCCAAGGTGGGAACGAGACCATTGAATACAATGGGATTTATATTTTTGAGCGTTTTGTAGAGCGTTCGTCGAGCGTAGAACGCACTACAAAACGTTCAGGTGTGAACGAGGGCTTAAGGTGTAATAAGAAGGGAAGACAGGAAAGTGTTAGGCAGATAATCTAATACTATGGGGGATGGATGAGTAGGTGACAGTTTGGGACTTTGAAGAGTAACCAGAGAAAAAATAAACATTTGAATATCACAAAGATGGGGGTATTAAGTGGCAGATTTAATGTGTTTAAAGGCCAGTAAATGCAAATATGTGACCAAGATTAAGAAACAGGCAGCCAGGAAATGCATTCAGGGGTAGTGACTATTATTATGTTTTCACTTTACACAGGAGAATTGGATGGTGGCTTCTTCTTCAAAGTATCTGATGGAGAAAATGAATCAGAGCAACACTTTTTCCACATTCAAGCCACACGAATCACAATCCAAATGCAGACAATGCATAACCTCATAGTATGTCCTCGTAAGTGGTGATTTAATTCTCTACATCAGGAGAATTCAGTATATATTCAAATGTACAGTATATAAAGTGCTACATTAACAGTTTAAGGCAGTTAGCGGTATGACAGAAAGAGTGACAGGTAATACAAAACATAGCAGGAAATATCTCAATCATACAGCCTACATTACATCCTCGTAGAGCATGAGATGAGAACAGAAACTGGCAGCAAGCATGTGGGTAATAAAGATTGAACTTTGCCATCCAATTTTTAAAACGATAAACGTATTTTAAAGTAAAAAGGAGTGCAGAAGGAGAAGGAAAGGGCGCAAAAAGAGCAATAAGGAGAAATAGTAAAGAAGTTTAAGAAAGGATAAGGGAATTTAGAGAAAGAAAATAAATAAATAATTGTTGGAGATATATAGATCCCTGTAATAAAATAATATATGTCAGGCAACGCATGTTCTAAACAATATCTCTTATACCAGGATCCCTGCAACAGATCACCAGCCAGCACCTGAACGCAGTGACAAATGATGGCAAGAGCACATCATTTGATCTGGTGTATCATATTGAAAATGCTCCACAGATTGGTCAAATCAGACATCAAGGAAATCTTGAAGGGCCAGCAGTGACTAATTTCACTCAGGCAGAAGTGAGTCTTTGTGTGTTTTCCTTAACTAATCTAGACATTCCTTTCGGTTTCCAGGATTTTCAGCATGTTTTCTTTCATTTACAGATAGATGAAGGTTTAATATATTACCAGCATGTGATCAGTCCATCTCCATTTTGGATTACTCAAGATAACTTTTCATTCCATGTGCAGTCCCCACAGGCCATATCCCAAAATTATATCTTTAATGTGACAGTAACATTCAAGGATCCATGTCCGCAACTGCACACACAACTCTGGAAAAACACAGGTAAGACATACAGGTGCACCTTTCTGGGAAAGTGTATATCATATGGCCGGCCATATTCACATATGATCTCAGATGGAGTGATTTGTAAACATTGGAGATAAGAAAAGTTTGTTACATTAGTTCTCAGCATTGCTAGTTATTGATTTCATGGAGCTAACATGTATGAATTCTACAGCTCTACTGCAGAATCTACTGGTCCTATATTGCTTCTCCTCACAACACTTATCCTGACCCACACACCTAACCCTAATATTTATATTACCCCCACTTAAACCTTTAAGCAAACCAATGAGGTGGGGTTCTTGTCATAATGTGCAAGGGTACTTGCACATTATGAGACACTTACCTAATACTGTATTTAGCCCTCCTCCAGCATGGCAGGACCAGCTCACTATCACTGCTCCTTCGCTTGCTGCTTCTTCTGAATCCAGCGTCACAATCGTGCACAGGAGTTATACCGCACCTACCATCATTCTTGGCCAGTTGCCAAGAATGAGCCGAGTGTGTACTCTGCACAGGAACCACAGTCAGTGTACACAACATACAACATTTCTAGTAGCAATAGGAAAAGCAAAACTATCTAACTGCTTTAACTTATGCCTTAAGCCCTACCCATGCAGTAAGCCCTTAAACCAGGGGTAGCAAACCTCCAGCCCTCCAGCTGTGGTGAAACTACAAATCCCATGATGCATCTCTCTTCGGGAGTCATGTCTGTGGCTGTGAGAATCATGCAATGCCTCATGGGATTTGTAGTTCCACCACAGCTGGAGGGCCGGAGGTTTGCTACCCCTGCCTTAAACTGTGCATCAAATTGTATGCCAAGCCAAAATGTTTCTAGTTGCGAATAGCATGGGAAAGTTTTGGAACTCATGCTAGGTTTTTACTGCATTACAGGTGCATTGGAGATATTTACCTTCACTTTCTCTCCTGCTGACAATGGGGTCACCAAACAGGACATGAATAAAATCTGCAACAGGGACACTGATAGGGGTTTTAGCCTTTCCTTGCACTATTGAAAAAAAAAAGCATTTTTATTTCCATCTGTGTCACAGTTGGACAGTTCTTCTCATGTCCTGTCTGGTAACACATTGTTTGGTAACACATTGATAGCAGGTCAGGAAGTGTAAATCTTTCTAATGGATAGAATAAAAACCAGATAGCAGTGAAAACCTGAAATACATTCTCAGCCTGCCCCACTCAAAACTAAGAAAATACATTTTGGGCTGGACATATACTTAAACTAGGGATGCACCAATACCGTTTTTTGAGTATCAAGTACGAGTACCGATATATTTTTTTTTTGGTACTCACCGATACCGAATACCCATACTGGAAGTCCCATTAAGGAAATTTCCTGATTAGCTGTGAAGCCAGCTCCATGCTCCCTCGTCACCAGGCGACGAGGAAGCATGGAGACGGCTTTTTAGCCAATCAGGATGCTGCGGGCGGCTAATGATTTGCTGTCCGGCTTCCTGATTAGCCAGCTTCCCGACCAATCGGAAGCCGGGCGGCATGTCATTACATGCCACCCGGCTTCCTGATTGGCCAGGAAGCCAGCTCCATGCTCCCTCGTCACCAGGTGATAAGTAAGCATGGAGCCGGCTTTCTGTCCAATCAGAAAGCCGGGGGCAGGTAATGGCTCACCGCCTGGCTTCCTGATTGGCCAGCTTCCCGACCAATTAGGAAGCCGATTCATTACACGCTGTTCGGCTTCCTGATTGGCTGGAAAGCCGCCTCCATGCTCCTCATCACCAAGTAACGAGAAAGCATGGAGCTGACTTCCTGGCCAATCAGGAAGCTCGAGTGCAAGTCGTTACCCGCCCCCGACTTCCTGATTAGCCAGGAAGCCAGCTCCATGCTACCTGTTGACGGGGGAGCCCACTCCCACGACACCCACTGCTGCTGTCAACCAGCAGAGGTGGACCTGAAGTTCTGTCATTGCTATTGCCATCAGAATACAAAATAAAAACCCAGGAGATAGCAGGGGAAGCATTACCTCCTCTGCTATCTGCTGATTTCCCTGCTATACGTGGGAGGGGAATGGGCACCTCCGTGAAATTAGTTTTTTCAGGTTGGGATATCTGTAAACAAGCAAATGCTCCCGATACTTCCGGTATCAGGAAGCCCGGCGGTGAGTCATTACACACCGCCTCAATAGTGAATAACCCCTCAGTTTCAGCTCTCATGACACTATAGCAGATTACAGAGAGAGAAAAAAAACATCTGACTGGTTTATAGAAGTAGCATGAACACTTCTCCAGTTAAAAAAAAAATCAATTATAGTTAAAATCACATTAAAAAGGTATATACATAGCTTTTCACTTTACAACTTATTGTGATGTTTCATAAAACCCCAACATCTGGATTTATGAAAACTGAGGAGAAAAAAGAAAAGGTTTGTGTTGTTCATTGCCAGCAGTCAGGGGCTCTATTTCACACTGAAACACTAACATAACATGCTTTGAGCACCAGCTCATTACTCCGCAGTTGGTCAGCCCTGTTTACATTATAAGAGCACTCTTTCCCTGTGGCTTTGTATTCTATGTAATTTACAGGATATAGAAGATACATATGTATGTAGACAAGATTATATTCATAGAATTAGGAGACTTCATTTGCTTTTTCAGTCACAACGTGCCTCTGTTACATAAAATTCCCTATATCTATCATAATATTTGTAAATTACACATTTGCTCCAGGAAATCCATGTCCGCTACTAAACCCCTCACCACAAATGCCATCTGCAGTGCATAAAAGCAGGTTTATCTGCTGAAGCTGCTGAAACCTATAAATGTAAATATTTTCTGATCCTTTGAAGATCAGTAGAAACATTATTGTGCATATCAAAAGGGAACTCCATGTGCAAGCAATCTCTCCTGAAACCCTGACAAGTTTATTCTACAAAGCAATAGAAAAGGCAATGGGAAGTTAGATGATGATGCACACACAGCAATACCCTCCAGAACCAATCTTTTTGCTGAAGGCAGGATCATGAAAAAAAATGATTTGATTTGGGAAACTTTTGTAGCTTTTTTTAAATACAACTGCAATGGGACCGGGCAATACTGCTAGAGATCACATCATTGTTACCAGGGAATCATATGATAACACATCTAGATGAATACCTAGGCTGGCTTCTATGGAGTCTATTCACTATACTGTCGTAGGCAGCCGAGTGACTAACCGACCCGAAGCGGAGTGAGCCGAGCGCTGTTCAGCTATTCACTTCAGGCTGACACGGCTGATTCCAGCCGTATATCAGCGGAAATCAGCCGTACATCGGGTGGGTTCGGCTGGCTTCGGGTCGGTCGAAAATACTCAGCATGTTCAGCCAACCCGAAGTGCAGAAGGAGTTAGACTCAGCCGATCCAACATCTGGATCTGCTAAGCCGATCCAACATCTGGATCTGCTAAGCCGATCCAACATCTGGATCTGCTAAGCCGATCCAACATCTGGATCTGCTAAGCCGAACCTCCGGCAGGCTACTCGCAGGTAACCAGGGACGCTGATCTGTCTGTGCAAGTGGCCAGAGCCAGCCGTGAGATGATGACTGGCTCCGCCAGGAATCAGTAGCAGGCTGTCGGCCACCTTCGGCTTTCACCTCGGCACAGTCAAGCCGAAGCATATGCCTTCGGCTCGACTGAGCTGCTCGGCCGACTTCGGGAGCTGTACGGGCTATAGTGACTAGCACATACAGCAGGGGTCCTGGGGCCGAAGCTAGATGAAGGATCAGCCGATGCTACGGCTAGATCCTTCGGCTGCTTCGTGAATAGACCCCTATGTGATAATATGTGATGCTTGATACTTGCCTCTATTAGTTTAGTAGACGGACTACTCTTGTATGATAATCACTCATTGGGAAATATCCTTTTTTATTCCAACTGCAAACGCTTCAGTTATTATTAACAACCAGCGACAGTTCAGAGGCAGCAGTGCAGAGGTTGGTACTGTTGTTACATACATAGGACAGAGGTGCTCTCTGCATTTACTTTCAACCATGCTATGGTAGCCAGTCCTAATAAGGGGCGTGCGGTTCAGGGGAGGCAGGTGAGGCAGAGCCCCACCTAGTATTATGGAGGAAAAAGCTGTCAGCTTCAAGTCTGAAGCTGACAGCTTTTTCTCCATTCAGACTGGCTTGTAACAAGTTACACAGAGGAGAAAGCCTCCACGCTGTGTAACCTGTCATGGACGGAGCATAACAGGCATGCTGCATCCAGCTTTTGACAGCTAAGTTAGATTACACAGCAGTGGGCGTCTCCACTGCTTGTGTAACCTAACTTAGTGAGGCGAGAGCTGCAACAGCCTCAACTTTGTGTTAGAGGCTTGTGATCTGTAGATGGTTTAGACCAATGGCAAAGCACCATTGGTCCAAGCTGTCCAATGGAAAAAAATAAAAACCCTTGAGGACATCGATCTCGATGCCTCACCAGTGACGAGCAAGTGAGGGACAGGGAGGCTCCACCCTGTCTCCTCCCTTCCTCCTCCCTCCTTTACACTAGCTTGGTTGGTGAACGGGTTGGGGGCAGGACTTCATCAGGATGAGAGCATGGCTTCAGTGTGCTGGGGGCGGGGCGGGGGAATGCCTTACCAAGCACCGATGGTACCGCACGTCACTGGTCCTAATGTAATATTAAATTCAGAAGGTTTTTAAACTATTTGAAGGGCTGATTGAATAATTTACAATGGATGCTGCTCTGGTCCCCTGGTCACTGGCCCTGATCTCCTGCTTTAGGGTGGCTCCTTTCCCTTTTAGGGTCCTATGGAGTCGCCTTTGTGCGTGCTAGTAAGCTATGTGTGTCTGCACAAACACACAGACACAGCAGGGCAAGTCATTCCCCTGCTCTCTGCTCCTCCTTCCTTTTCACTTCTCAAAGCTAGTAGATGGACAGCTGGAGACTGCTCTGTCCCTTGTGATCTTGTACTGGGCAGCATGGGCGTGGATAAGGGGGGG
>NW_017306435.1:722785-771598 GCF_000935625.1 Nanorana parkeri | reverse complement strand
ATATATATCTATATAGATCTATCTATATAGATCTATATAGATAGATCTATATAGATATATATCTATATAGATCTATATAGATCTATATAGATCTATATATATCTATGTGTGTGTGTGTGTGTGTGTGTGTGTGTGTGTGTGTGTGTGTGAAAATCCAGAGGTTCCAATTAATATTAAAGACGGCCTGCAAATAGTGGCCAAACACAATAAAGCAGGCAAATTATGCGTCTGCTCGTTGGAGGTGGAGGGGGGCACAAAATTTTGTTCTGAACCCCACCCAGGAAAAAAATTATCTACGGCCCTGCTGGGCAGGAAATTCAGGTAAGCGGAGCTGAGAGAGATAAAGCCAGCTGTTCAGAAATGATTGATGTATTATAAGTGCCTGCTTAAAAATGTAAAGTAATCCTTTGCTGGGCAATATATATTTGTTTGATCTGGATTCATTATTAAAAAAAAAAAAGATTGAGAGTTTAATAGTACTTTAAAGAGAACCTGTCACCAACCTATACAATTGAAGGTAAAAGCAAAGAGAGATCACATATTTTTAATGCTTACTTGCAGTGTTTTCTTTTCTTTTTATATCAATTTTAAATTGACTTGCAATGTGCCTGTGAACTTGCTAGCAAATGTGACTACTTCAGAAGATGTCTGTGAAAGTTCTCATTCATCCAGGTCAGGGTATATCTGTAAAAAATCGTCTTCAAGAAAAATACAGCAAATCCAGTTTCCTTGACTTATTTTTTACAGATACTTCAGAAGAGTTAATTTCCTAGCATAGGCCCCTCCCTCCTTTGCAGGTCCTAGACATCTCTTATTCTGAGAGAGTCTAATCAGTTTCACTGCTAGCCAAGCTTCTCCGCCCCTTCCCTCACCCCCTATATAACCTGCTATAGAGTGTCATTTGAATGACGGCTTTGAGTCTGCCAGTGCTGCTAACATCACATCCAAGATGGCGGCACCCGGCGGCCGTCTCAGGGCTTTTAGATGGGTAGGCAACACAAGGGGAAGCAATAACAGGCAAAAACATGCATAAATATTTTAAATGCACAGATAATCTTATAAAAAGATTGCTGTTGAAATGAATGGCCTGACAACAATGTATCTTTAAATACAGATAAGCCCAATAATAATAGTAATAATAATTAGACAGAATCAGACAGGACAATAGGTGTCAGATAAAAGGAAACCTACCCTGAGACAAAGATGATGACTGCCTGAAATGCCAGAGATGTTACTTCTCCTGAAATGCTGGTTGGTTGTCTGTCATGTTCATGCTTTGGCTTTAGTACTTTCTGAATCAATGACCTGGAACAAGTAGATAAGCAATACTGACTGTTCATCTTTCATTTGCTGCTAGTTGGTGCCATTTTAGTCAATCAGAAGAATTCATTATTTTCAGAATTTTAGGAAAGACTTCATAATGCAGCCAGGTGCAGAGTAATCAGGGCTACAAAGGGACATCAGCTTGTTTTATGTCACATACTGTTCTAACAAAGTATAATGCCTGCACATATGAACCCCCGAAACAATAAACTCCTATAATACGGAAAGGGTTCCACAACATCTGATGCAAAAAGCCTGCATTAACCTGTTCACTGCCAGAGCCATTTTAGCAACAAAAAATGTTGCACACTTATTAAAATGCACATTTTAGGCCTGAAGATTACTAAAGAAAAACTCTGGACATAATTATTCTTAACGCTTGCAGTGGGGCTACACCCGTACTGAAAGGGTTAACTGCTCATTTTTGTCTAGGGAGGAAGATAAAAAAAGTTATACTCACATGAACCTTGCAGATTAATGGCTGTTAGACTGGTCCCTGGAGCCTGCCTCTTCCTCCCCTCCAGCAGTCTAAAGTCCTGTGAGTTATACGTCCTATACAGTTAAATCTTAAAAATGCATTCAACTACCTTAACTATTAACAAAAATGTATCTTTTTAGTATACCACTCAGCTGTCGATCCTCAAATCATCTCTGAATTGGTGCTGACACTGTCCTTCCTTCTGGAGCTTCCACTCTTCCACTCTAAGCTCGCTCCTGTCATAGACTACAATCTCAGGTTTAGTTTACTAATTTGTATCTAGTTTGTAGTCCATCATGGGAGTGATCCTGGAGTGTTGGCTACTTTACAACACACTCAGGGACTATGGGGGACAAAAGTAGACACCATCCAGAAGGAAGGACAGTGTCAGCACCAATTCAGAGATGATTTGAGGATCTACAGCTGAGTGATACACTAATAAGATGCATTTTTAAGTGTTTAGTGTCACTTTAAGGCCATTTAGGAAATAAATACCCAAAAAGTCAGTGTTGCAGGGCTTTTTTCACTTCATAACTGCTTAATAAGTCTATGGGTAAGCAAAATACTGAAAGATGTTCTAAGCATCTCAAACTGATGTGAAAGCTGAATTTGACTGTTAAAGCACATTAACACAGGCCGATAGAATCATCAATAATATATGGTCGGTCATCAGGGCATTTTCTGTCCATGCTTCTTTAAAGAAGCAATGGAGTTGATTTACTAAAGTAGTAGAGCATGTTTAATTTCAAAGTATATTTTCACTTTGCAAAGTGAATTTTCTCTTGTTTTAGTGAATGAAGTGAAACAAAGGGAAAATTCAGATGCGCATTCCACATGGCACCTAAAAAGAAGCCCAGCTTAGGTTAAAGTGGACCTTTACCCAGATCTTTAAAATAACAACAAAGTCACATTTAGAAATGTTTAGTAATGACAATCTACAAACACATACTTCTAGATAATTGCCGGCTTTGTATTCTTTGCATACCTTATTTTTCTTTTCCTCCCCATTCTTCTGACAGCTGCCATGTTAACTAAGAGCCGTTTGCTGGATCTTCTTTTACTTTCTGGATTTCTGGCACATGAGACTAGACATGTGACTAGGACATGTGACCATGCACATCATCTCAGGGAAGGAAAATGCCTTTCTCTGAGATGAGATTTCCCAGCAATGCTCTGCTGATGTAACCTTTTCGAAATAACAGCATTTTACACCTGACATGTCTATGTTATTATTAATCATCATACATAGAGGGATGCATTGGTAGAATTTGATTTTTGCGTGTAAAGGGCTGCATTCATCACTTGAGTCCCAGACACTGTTTTAAAATTACCCAGGGACACTTTCTATTTCTCCATGCACCATTTTAAATCAACTCCAGACTTAGCGGATCCTGCAGCCCCCCAACTCTAACACTGGAACCGCTGGCTGTCAGTGACAGCCGGATCCAGCTTCTGATGCTCCTACAGATTGCAGCATTGATTTGCTGCTACACAGGAAGTCTGGTTCTGACCTCCACTGATTAAATACAGACACCCCCCCATAAAGGAAAAAAAGTGTAATAAATACATAAATAAACTAATATTATATACTAAAATAAATAAAAATAATCTCTCAAACTGAATCCTCAGGTTTCAGCAATGATGTCAGATGATCTGGATGACATTTGCACTCACTGCAAAAGCTTTAAATGCTACCGTAAGTGAATGCAATGTCATTCAGACTTTTAGCGATCACAAGAAAAAGTCCCCTTCCTGCTAATTTTTGCCCTTTTTGCAAAGCTATGAAAAAAATGTAACAATTAATTATTAATGGTTATAAAGGTTATATATTTAGCACAGATGAGCTAAATTATGTCTCCTTTAAATTATGATTTCACTAATTAAGACTGTGATCTAGATATTTCCATGACAACTGGTTTAAAAGGACATTATGCCTATTAAAGCTATCCTAGGCTACATCAAAGCAATATAAATAGAAATGTTCACATATACTTATTAAGGTCATGTTTGAATGATAATTATTTTATTTTTAAACAAAGGTTTAATATATTTTTTCTTGTTTATTCAGGTTTTGATATCGTACAAGGCGGTTCTTCCCCCATCACTTCCAACTCACTTGATGCATCCAACCTTTTAGCAAATCCAAATACATCAAGACTTACTCACGATGTGGTTTTCTTTGTTACCAATTTCCCTTCAGAGGGTCATCTCTCTCTACATGGTGCCGTACTCAGCCCAGAGACTCCATATTTCTTACAGTCACATTTGGAGAATGGAACCTTGTTGTACACTAATACCAAAGCAAACAGCCTTCATGACAGTTTTAAGTTTAAGGCTCAGCTGCATCCCAAATCAGAGTCTTACAATGAACTTAACCAAACGGAAACCATCTGGATAGTTACAGAGTCATTTAACATAACATTTACAAGTCTACCCTTGTTACCTGACATACATTCACCAAAATCTAAATTATACCTAGCAGTGGGCTCAAATGTTTCTCTCACTCCAGATTACATATCTGTAGATAATGCTTTGGTTTCTTCTGATAAGATTATTTATTCTATAGTGGAAGCCCCCTTAGGTATATCAGTTGCAAGAGGTGGGAACCAGTCTATGACATTGTCAAAATTCACACAACATGACCTTGCCAGTTCAACACTTATCCTTTTGGCTAACCTCACTGCAGTTTCAGGAGAAATCATATTTAATATTTCCAATGGACAACATACTCTTATAGAAAAACTAACTGTAAAGGTATTGCCTGTATATCAGGCTGTTCTTGAAGTTAGGCAAGCATCTGGCAAGGCCATTATTACAATGACACAAATGCAAACAATACCGAAAAGAACTACAGAAACATTTATCTATAAAATCACAAGGAAACCAAGTTATGGTGACATAGTAGTTGGCCACATACCAGTTACTGAGTTCAATGAGGAACAGGTAAACAAAAATGAATTAGCTTATACCTTTACCAGTTTCTTATCCAACCAGGATCAGTTTGAATATTTTGTCTTTTCCGATCAGGGTGAAGAAGCTGTTGGAAAAATAACAATAGAGGTTTCTCCAATGGTGAAAATAGGAAACAAGCAACAATGGCCACGAGGCTGTACCATTAGACTAGGGCCAGATGTTGTTGATGCAAGTGAGTTAGGTAAACTTACAAAAAGTGTCCCTCAGTTCAGAGTTATCCATCACCCAAGGGAAGGGAAGGTAGTAAGATTTCCCTATGAGGGTGGTAGAGGAGAAGCAACCAGCACTAATGCATTTTCACAACAAGAGCTAGAAAGTGGATTTATAGGAGTGGAGTTAAGGGAAGATGAGCAGACTGGAACAGGTATACGGGGGGATAGGCTTCATTTGGTAGTCAGTGCTAGTCAAGTACCTCCAGCAAATGTTACTGTAAGGTTTAGTACTGTACCTTTCAACTCTTCCCATTCCTATAGTGCTACCCTACTCAGGAAAGTTGCAGATTTAGAGACTACTACAAATGTAGCCACATCTACGACAGCCTTTGCATCCACAAGAATTTTTACCACAAACAAGCAATCTCCAACTATCGGGTCAACCATTCTTCTAGAATCTATGACTAGTGAGTCAAGCACACAGTTACAGACCACAGCACCATTTGCTTCTACTACTGGTTTAACTACAATCAAAACTTTAGATCGAGTCTCAACCTCTGCAATTACACCAGCCCTTGTACCTACCACATACCCAGACATTTCCAAGAACAGTACAAATACTGTAACACAAGACTTTTGGGTGTCAGAAGACCTAACTACAAGTGCCACTCATGATGTATTCTTAAATACAACAAATGTGAATGCATCCACAATACCAAACACAGCTAGGGAAGATACACTGCTTGGATTTATGAATACCCATATGTATAGTATCCTACTACCTATTTGTATAGTATTACTTCTTATTTTACTTGGACTTCTTATTTTAGCTTATTTTGTACGGAGAAAAAAAATGGGAAAACACCATGTTCAAAAAGCTGCCACTTCCGCTGCCAAGACTGAGAACGGAGCTGCAGATCGGCAAACATTTCGTCCAACTGAGCCGGACAGTGATATCCCCCTTTGTGATGTTGGAGGGCACAGGGGCAATGGAGTTGGTGGAAATGGACAGCCAGGCAGTCAGTACTGGGTGTGACAACTGAAGGAAATCTTTCCTAGGTTGGCATTAAACGCGGGAATTTTCCTCCCAACCGCACTCAGGATGGTAAATTTGTATTTCCCACGCCTGGCACTTTTCTATTTTTTAAAGAAGCAGTGCAGTTTGGGACTATTCTAATAATTATGCAAGATAAGGACATCCTTGCCTTTGCAATATGGTCAAGCTGTACTGGACGCAGCAGCATTTAATAGCTATTATCCCAGAAGCTGGGCTACGTAGAACGTTGACGGCTTCCTGGCATCTGGACAAGAAAAAGTGTGCATGGTTTAACAGTACTGTATCCTTCCACGGGTATGTGTGAAATACTGTAGGCACATTGAACAGTAAGTAACATTGGAATCCCTGTATGTTTCATAGGACACTGGTTGACCAGCCTCTGCAACGAAACCTATCTAAGCTGTTTCATTCAACAGACCAATCCTAGCTACAAGTTAGAATTCTAATTTTATTTAGATTTTACAAAATTGCTTGCTAAATATTTTGTGCAAAGCTTGTAGCTGTATTGCAAACCGGTTTCTTGTCATTATGTTATGAAACTGCTATTGCTAATGTGCTGTGTAAGTGGCAAGCCAGTTGTTTTTATTTTTGCTGACTATATATCGGTCTAAATTCACAGTTCATGGGCACACTTGTTTTTCCTGCTTTAACCTTTGAAATATGGTTCAATCAAGGACTCCTATGACTAGTGAATAACACGGCCTAACATCATAAAAAAGAGCTTTAAAATCGGTTTAGTGCACACTGAACAGCTGTCCATTTTAAGAATAAAAGGTACAAATCCAGAATTGTTTTGGCTGATTCAGAGAGCTGAATTCCTAAGTATTTACTGACTAAAAAAATCCATGATATCATGACAGAAATATTCAGAAAATCGGTCTAATGCAAACTGCAGCTCAACATTGGTGACTTCCAAATGCTGCAGCCTGAACTGACCCGTACCAATAATATACCTTCCACCCACTATAGTAATATCTCTTTAATGCCATTTCCCCAGATGTCAGCCTTGCGTGTCTTCGTGCATGTCATTCTCAGGTATAAAATATAATAAATGAAAGGACCATTATCACCTAAACTAGTATGCACAGAATTAGATGGAATTTTGGGAAGCTAAACTACCTCAGCAAAAATACTGCCAACCAAGAGCAAAAATATTTTAATATAGTACGCAGCATTAAACAATTTTGATTATTTATCTGATATAATGTATCAGACTGTACTACAGAAGTAAATCATAATAGATGGTTTCTTCTCACTGCTGCAGATTTCAGTTTCTCTTTGCAAAGTTGCTTCTGGAAATAGGTGCAAGATATCTTTGACAGGTAACTTCATGGAGCCTTTCTCAAATATCCTCTTCTCGTTACTGCTTCCCGATCTATCGTGTTTTAATTCAGAAACAGCATTGATAGCTGAGAAAAGGAAAAAGTTCAGCTAGGAGAGTGGGTTTGGGTGAATGCACCATCAATAAAAATGTGAAAGTATACCTTGCATCGGTTTCCAGAAGCAGCTTAGTGAAAATGCAGTTAAATCTACAATGGTTGTAGTAAATCCATAAAAGACACAGTTGTCAGTATGAAAATCTGTTTACTTTGTGACCACATGATAGTGAAAAAAACTAAACAGGTTTTTAGATCCCCCTTCCTTTGCTAAGCTCTTATATGAGAGGATAAAGTGAACCTCATTGCTAAGACTGTCATGCTTGCCTGCAGCTTGAGGCCCGTGGTATTATGCCAGCATATCTTGCATTTTCAGGGTCACAAATGTAGTGGTAGATTTAGTTACACATGCTGCCACCAGTACAGGAATTTCATTTACTTCTCATCTCAATGTCTGTATAACTGCTCATGACTGTATTGTACACATATACAGAATACTTTTTTTTTTTTTGCATCATCAGCCTGTTTTTTTTTTTATGCCATTTTCATGAAAATATTGTGATGCCAACAATGCACCTTGTCTGTTGAAAGTAATAAAATATTTTGTTTTTCACACTGTGGGCCAAGTTGTGCGTGCTTATGACCAGGGCCAGATTAAGGCAACTGATGCCCTAAACACAACCCAACAATGGTGCCCTCTTTAAACCTTTATTTCTTAAAGAACTTTACCCATAGCTTTAAAATAACAACAAAGGCACCTTTAGAAATGTTTCGTAATGACAATCTGCAAACACATACTTCTAGATAATTGCAGGCTTTTTATTTTTTGCATACCTTATTTTTATTTTCTTCCCCAGTGTTCTGACAGTGACCATTTTAACTAAGGGCAGATTACTAGATCCCCCTTTAATTCTTGGAATTCTGACACATGTGACTAGGACATGTGACCACATTATCTCAGGGAAGGAAAATGCCTTTCCCTGAGATCTCAGGAGATTACAGATGAGATTTCCCAGCAATGCTCTGCTGATGTAAACCTTCACAGGATGCAATGGTTTGGGCACATTACATAATTTGTGGACCAGGAAGTGGAAAAAAAGAAATTGTAAGTAAAATAAAAATATGTTTGTTTAGCTAATTGAATGTAAGATGATTTCATATCAGCATGCAGAGCTGTATGCTGATGTCATTTTTAGTTAAAGGGAGTAAAGGTCCACTTTAACTGACAAGCTGTTAAGACTCAATAAATGCTGAAAGTGAAAAAAAAAGTTTGAACATTTATGAACCTGCTTCAATTTTCACCCACATCAGCCCCAGGTCAGACTCCACAACTATATTAAATACAAATGTTTTCATTTTATTTATTTCACAGATTGGGCATGGGCATGGATCAAATTTAGGCAACTGACTTAGACCATGATGAAGGAAATAAATTCTTTAATAAATGATAATGAAAAAGAATAATAATTTTACTGTATATTTGCTTTCACTTTGAGTTAATAATTCTTACTTTGATGTTCACAAATTCTCGCTTTGATATTCACGAAAAATGAAAAATGACTTAAAACCTTTTTACTACAAAAATTATCTCTTTGATGGTAATAATTTCCCACTTTGAACTTAAACCCTGTAGGCAAATTAATTACTTGTATGTTATAATTTATTTACATTTTTAAAAGTTTTAGATTTTTTTTAATTGCAAAGTATTTGATTATGTCCTCAAAACTAATCTGCCTTTATACATTCAGCCTGTCTTGTCACATAGTTGTTGTGTTGGGATTTTTAATATATTTGGGTTGAGAAGATGAACGCTCATCTGTGCAATTTGTGACAATTAATGTAAAACATATATGCAATGCAATGTCTGCGTTTTGCATTGTTAAATTATTTTACAAAATGTATTATGGCTAAATCTGGGCATGTAGTTTTTATTGCACTGAACTTATAGTGCATATATGAGTGAAACTACTAAGGCTCGGCAGAGAGATTACTGTCCAAGTCCTAAGTAAGCATCAACTAGCTTTTGAGAGCAGGAGTCAAATGTAGATGAGCCCAATAGAAGTCTATGTGACAGTAAAGCTCCTGTATGGCAATGAAAAAGAGAACCAGCGGCACAGAATGTAAATAAATAATAGAGGCACAGCATACAGATTTTGGTAAGTATACAAGTGGAGGGGAAAGGGGGAGATTGAATAGTTCAGGGTAAATAGTTCAGGGTAAATTGGCATAATGGCACTTACCTTTTAAGAGCATGATAGCTAGGAACAAACTCCATGGTGCCTCCTTCCCTTGGTGCCCTAAGCATGTGCTTATTTTGTTTAACGTTCAATCCAGCCCTGCTTATGAGCTAAAGCTAATATTTACATTGCAGCTGGGACCTGGCTCTGGCGCTCCACCACTGTCCTGAAATCATTAGTCTGTATTGTTTTAGAAAAACTGTCACATGACAATAAACAAAAAATGTATCAGTACTCGTACTTGTAAGTACTCGGCAAGTACCAGTACTCGTACTCGCAAAACTGGTATCTGTGCATCGCTTTATTTATAGTTATAAAAACAAAATCATACATTAAAACAGAGATGTACAAATCCCAGGAGCTCCGTGTGCTCCTTACAAATGACAGCTGCCTCCTAACTTTTTGAATTTTTCTCTAGTGTAGTCTTGGAGCGCAAAAGTATCGGTACATGTACTCGTACTTGTCCCGAGTACTGTACTTGGTATCTGTGCAACCCTAGTGACAACCATGCCCCTCATTTCTTGTACTAAAGGGCAAATCTCCCCCCATAGGTAACAGAAATAAATAAATACAAACAGAAATTTGAACCATTACCAACTCTTTCCAAAACTATAAAAAGCCTGGCTAAAGTTAGGCACTAATGTATCATATTGTAGTATGTCAACAGAAGCTAGCCCTTCTGGAAATCCTCCATATCCTCCTGCCCTTGTGGGGTAGCAGGAGGGAGAAAGTGCCCCAAAAAAACTGGAGGATAGCAGAGGCACCCATAGTAAGACCAATGGCATCTGAGGTATTTCATCAATAAGGAGATTATTATTCAATGATAGGTACACATATAAAACACCATCTAAATGTGTTTTGTGGCTCTGGCTTGGCCACTTACTCAGGAGGGTGTGACGACACACTTTAGGTAGTGTGGCAACGTCTCCTGATGTCTATAAGCCAGCTTTTACACTTTAAGAGACATAGCATGATGAGGTTGAAGCAAAGTATCCATCCCTAGGATTCAGGTGGGCTTACTCAAACTTGACTGATGTGGCAGTAGTCAGCAGAGCCTGGAAAGGCCCATCTCAGAAAGGCTTGCTTTAATCCTCCCCAGTCTCCGATACTCAGGTAGTGTGGAGTGTCCTTAGCTTAGAATCGGCCAATGAATAAAACACTTGGGAGTGTAGGTCAGTTTGTGTACCATGCAAAGTACAAAGTCAAAGTTACTAGTTCAGCCAAAAGAAACATAAGCAAGAGAATGATTAGCATCATGAAACAAAGTTCAGTCTTAGGAGCTTGTTCAAAATGATGAGATGAGCTGAGTTCAAAGGTTTATAGGGTGTTGTGCCAAATTTGTGCTTAAATCCATTTTAGCCCTGTCCGCTCACAAAGCTTTCCTTTGTAAATTTGGAACTCTCAACCTTACCACTTACCATAACGTGAAAATCAGCATAGAACTGCTAATGCATATCCAAATCTGCCCATTACATGAATCTACAAACTATTTCTGACAGCAACTTTCTGGCAGTATCCTGGGCTGCATTTCTGAGTGGCCACTCCTCTACCCATCCAGAGAAAGCATCCACACACACAAGCACATACTCATACAACTCACATTTAGGCAATCTGTAGCCTCTGGAAATGGTACAGAACTTTTGGAAAATGTTTCTGAGGTGCTTTTACAGGTAATTCATCATTAAACTTTGGACATGTAAACCACGATTGACAATAGGTAGCTGCAACTGAGGTAAACCCTGGTGCATACCAATAACGCTGTGTTAAATCAACCATAATTTCTTTTGGCACTTGGGTCACACTTTGTGGCATAGCTGCCAAGTAAGGGAAAACCTGCCTGCAATAGACTGTCCATCAGCATGCTTTCAAATTGAAACTCCAAACACTTCAGAGGGTCAACACCCTCCATTTTCCAGGATCTGGGAGGCTGAAAACTGAAGATCTCCAAGCATTTCCAATGAAAAATTATGCTGAGTGATGTCACTTACTGCAAGAGGTGGATTAGCGGCATGTTCTGGTGGTGCTGTTAGTGTGGTCTTCTGTAAATATTTACTCCCTTGGCCAAGCAGTAGAGGTCTCTTTCATAATGGTGCTGAAATCGCTAGCTGTCCATGGTACCCACTGGTTTTGTTTTAATTTAGATCCCTCCCCTTCTATAGCAGAAACCCTTACTAGAGCCATAATTATGAGATTTTAAATGGAGATCCAATTGGTTGGAATAAGCCCTGACTTGTAATGTCACTAGGTTCTACTCTCTCTTCTTCAAAATCACTGTCCATCTCTGGCATTTGAAAGACTGGGTACAGTCTACATGCAGCCCCCTCACTTTGAGTGTAATATACTCCATTGAACCCCATTACATATGGGGGTAGATGCATCAGCCTTTTCGGTGGCACTCTAGGAAGAAGTTACAGTCTTCTTCCAATTAATACCTTCCAGAGATACAGTATTTCCCAACCTGCCATGCCAATTTGCACACAAATGAGTAGCAGGTATCACACAGTCCAACTACTGGCCAAAAATGGCCATCAGTGCAGAGTAACAATCTGCAGCAAATTGTAGTGCTACCTATTTTCAGGCTAACAGACTAAACAGACAGTGAATATAGTTACATTATTAACTAAGTTGCAGTAAATCACAGGGCAAAAGTTAGTCTAATATATGGAAGAAGTGCTCGCTGCATCCTAGACACTTTGGTCAGCTTGATAAAATGCAGCCATAGGTCACGTTACTGCTTGTCTGAGACCATCCCAGTGGTGAGGATTGACCCAACCTCACTCAGGGTTTGTTCACACCAAGTGCGGAGATGGAGAGCAGAGCAGTTACAGAACGCATCAAAAATGCATCCAATGTATTCCAATTGTATTTTGGGCTCTAGTTCACACCACAGCATTCAGTTCCAGAGTATGTGGAAAAACTGCAGCATGCCCTACTTTTTAAACTGCAGCAGGCCCATTTTAGGCTAAAAAAAGAGAGGCCGAAGGGTGTGCTGCTGGCTCGGAGGATCGGGTGAGTATGCTTTTTTTTTATGTCCTTGCTCTTGATTACTAGTTCTGCACCATGGAGCAGGTGTTTTCTTTTGTAAAACCTTATTTTGGAACCCCACTGGCATTTACTTGACCAGGTCAGCAGAAATACTCCACACGCTTTACTGTTACTCCTAACATGTTAGAGCCAAACCCTGTGCTTATAAAATTGTGCAATCTTAAGTTTATTCCTCCGGGGTAACATCGGACCGAGTCTTTGTGGATGACTGTTTCTCAATGACTCATCTCCAATGTCTATGCATAAAGCAACTTCAGACTCTGCAGGTTTACGCTGGAAAAACTATATAGGAGAGTTCTATATTGTGACATAGGGATGTTCTTACATAGAGTCTTCCTAGGTCAATAGATTCAGTGATGCCAGCTAATTACTTGCTACCATGTGCTTTGACCAAGGTTGTTTGCTCAGCACACTGGGTCTGACTCCATATTTGCTTCAAGCTTCATGAAACATGGGCGTAATATCTGGGTGTACATTGATGCTATCTAAACTTGTGAAGTGGAATGTTTGTTTTACTTGTAATCTGTTTTCTCTAGACCTTTCAGTAACTTCACAAGTCAGCATGAATACATTCCTGACATGTCACAATATACAGCAACAGTATCAAAGAATCTCAAACTGTTATCATGAAGGCCAAACTAAGGGACAAAATGATAAATTGCACACTGCACTGGGTGTGTACATTATCACTTAAAAGCTGTGTTATGGGCAGAAGGCTGCTGCAAACTATAAAAATTTTACCTTGCAGCATGTGGTCTCCTGCACATAGCACTTGGCTTCTGGGCACTGCAGGGAATGAGGGAACTCTGGTCAAATCCCAACCCTCCTCACTGTTTGCCCATTAACAAAATGCCTTGCAATTTTCTTAAACAGTACAAGGCTTTCTGTGGTTGTTGGGAGGTGTGGGAATGTGACAGCTGACCAAGGTTCTGGTCTTTCCCAACCGACTAACAAAAATAATTTTTATTGCTATCTGTCTTGCTTTTGCAGATTGTCCCTCACTTCCTGTCTAGTAAAACCTTTGTCACCTGAAACGTAAACAGAGTTCTGTATAGCAGTAAAAACCTGACAGGGATTTTACTTTAACTGTTTAAGTTGAAAAGGTCTATAATATGCCTGCTCTGCTGCTTCTCTGTGGACCTCTGTGCATATCTCTCTGAACACCAGAGATCCCTTTACTTTATAAATAATGCAGAAGGTCATTGATCCCCTAAGAATTAAAAGGTCTTAGTGTATGATTACCGAAAATGAATGGAAGGATTTGCATCTGAGTGGTGTTATCTAAAGCCTCCTTGCATGACAATGCAACAGGTTCACTTTAATTTTGTCTTCCTGCAACATTTGCGTTAAATGGCAAGACTAACAGGGCTATTCACAAAAGGGTGAAGAGGTTGGAGAAGGCAGGAGAAGTGATCAATCTAGGACAACATAGCTGATTTGGAAAAATTCCAAAGTATAGATATGTTGTCCTAGATTGGTCACGTCTCCTGCCTTCTCCAAACTCTTCACCATTTTGTGAATAGCCCTGTAAATGTGCATTGGGTTTAGTGGCAGGGATACATTTGTTTTGGTGTTCAGTGGAAAGACTAACTCTGAATAAGTGCTCAGTGGAATACCTAATCTTGAACTGGTGGAAAGATGAAACTTACTTTGGTGTTCGGTGGAATAATTAACACTGGATTCCGGGATAAGTAACAAGCATTTATATTCTTACTTGAATCTTGGTAAGATTTGTATATTGTTTCCAGATCTGTGCAGTAATCCAGTGTGAAACCATCCATCTGTGCAGGGGCTTCCGGTAATAAAGACCAATCACTGCTGCTCTCTCTACTTATGCAGGGTGACTGGTCTTGTATCTGCCACTCCTGTAGTTTTCTGCAGGCAGCCTGGAGTGGGTGGAGCCTCCTGGGTCCCTTTCACAGCTCTGCTCTTTGCACAGGCTATGTACAGCACAGTAATGATCTCAGCACTACCCTTTACAAGGTAATATTTGTGTTTGTACAGGCATTTGAGAAACGTAAAAGATCCTTTGCGGCTTTTGAAATATACAGTATATTTTTATACAAATTTGGAGTCTGGAGTTCATCTTTAAATTGGTATTCAGTGGAAAGATTAAACTCACATTGGTGTTCAGTGGTCATAATGCTCTAAGTCAAACTTCTGATACAATACCCCATTATGCATACCTGAGAGTCTGGAGCTTCTCCTCTTATACTACATTGCTGTCCTTCCACGCACAGGAACTCTAAGGTTACCGATGAGAAGATGCCAAGCTGCCGCAACAGTAGCTGGCACTGGTAATACAGGTACCCTCAGTTGGATATAAATCCACTGAAATGGTAGCAAGCAGCAGAACCCCTGGGGACCTTTCACGGAACCGTTGTTGAAAAGTCTTGCTTTAAACCATAGCAATCCAATAGAAGATTTCCACAAGTATGTCCAGTGATAGAGAGTCATTATGCCGTCCTTTCTCTCTGCACTGCATTTTCTATGTTCAAATGTAGGTTTATAAAGTACAAGGTCCTTGCATTGCTTCCTTAGAGACTGTCGCAATACTTATTTGAATCACCATTGTGTGCATTTTGAACCAACAGAATATTTTGAGGTCTCAATGAATTAGGAGTAGGGATATTCAGATACCAAGTACTGTACTCGGTACAGGTACAAGTACAGATACTTTCCCAGCTCCAAGACTAGACCAGGCAAAAACCTCAGAAGTTAGGAGACAGCTGTCATTTTTAGGGAGCATTGGCTACGTACCATTTTTCCAGACCAAGTACAAGTACTGATACTTGCCCAAGTACTCACAGATACAAGTACTGATACATTTTTCTTTAGTGTCATGTGACAGTTTTTCTAAAACCATACAGACTAATGATTTCAGGACAGTGGTGGAGCGCCAGAACCAGGTCCCAGCTTCAACCTCTGCAACCCTGGTAGTTCTCGTGAAAATGCCAAGTATCTGCACTGCTATCTGAACTGGTATCTGAACATCCCTAATTAGGAGAATTAATGTTGAACTTCCTTTTTTTTCACCCTTTAAATAAAATATGGAATGCACAGCTTCTAACAATTCTAACCATGAGGCCGACAGTGTAGTGTGTCATGAGCAGTCACAGTTTTACTACTGTGGGGGCATTTTGCTTTCTTTTGGTCCTCACAACAAAGTCCAAATCCCATTCGCACTGCCACGTCAGGTGAGTATTTTTTTTTAAAATGTTTTATTTTATGTTCCCTGCAACAACTAAGTGACTAATCGATGATTGAAAAAGTTTTCAACGTTTTCAATCATCGATTATCGGCTTTCGATTAGTTGGCCATGTTCACGGCTCCACACACGCTGTACCTCCTCCCCACCTCACACTCGCATCCACACGCCTTCTCCCCACCTCACGCTCGCCGATGTTAGACCCGCCCGCATCCACGCTCCACAAGCCGCACCTCCTTCGGCGCGGGGAGAAGAAGAAGTAAGAAGGAGCAGGCGTGGGAGGATGACAGCTGCCGACAGACCCGATCTCAGAAGCAAGTTGCTGGAAGACTGCTCAGCTAAGCCTGCACTCACCCCCCCATGGTGCTCTTTAATATATTGCTGGGATAGTGGGATTTGTCGTCCTCTATAGCTGATGGTACATTGTGCTGTATATTATACACAGCAATGTACCATCAGCTATAGAGGATGACAAATCCTAGCAATACATTATACACTGGGGGGAATTTATCAAAACTGGAGCAGACAAAATCTGGAGCCGTTGCCTATGGCAACCAATCGGCTTCTCTCTTTAGTTTGTTCAGTTAAGGTTTGAACATGACAGAGAGAGGCTGATTGGTTGCCATGCACAGCTGCTCCAGATTTTGTCTGCTCCAGTTTTGATAAATTTCCCTCAATGTATGTTTAATGTATTCCTCTATAGCTGGTGGTATTCTGCATTGCTGTATAATGTATTGCTGGGATTTATAGTCCTCTATGGCTGGTGGTATTATTCTACATTGTTGTTGTGCTTAGATTTGTAGTCCCTCTACAGCTTGGAGTTAGGCCTTGTTCACACCAAATGCAGACCAGATCCGTTCAGGTTTCTGCACACGCAGTGCAGTGGGTTGTGCCGCGTTTTAGACGCGTTTTGGATGCGTTTAGGGACGGTTTTGGTAAAAAAAAATATTTTTTTTAAAGTTTAAAATGGGCTTTCAGGCACTTGCATGCGTTTTTGATGCGTTTTAGCGTTTTAGATGCGTTCCAGACCAGATCCAGAGCAGGTAAAATAGGGCTTGCCGCAGTTTTTTCATCCGGTCTGGATCCGCACACTGCGATGTGAACTGGAGGTCAAAATACCATAGAAATACATTGGACGCAGTTTTGATCCGGTCTGCACCTGCTCTGGTCCGGATCTGCTCCGCGCTTGGTGTGAACAAGGCCTTAGTGGCAGAACTACCAGGGTCGCAGCACTGACGCAGCATCCCTCCACTACCAGTGTGCTATAATTTTCCTCAACCCATATATTTCTCTACGGCGTCTCTTCCAGGTGCGCATGTCATGAAAACAGCTGATTCGGATGACTCGGCCCCACTGGAAGTGACACAGTGGAGAAAATTTATAGGATCGAGAAAAATTATAGAACACTGACTTTGACACTGTCCGGCCCCTCCCACTAACCTCCCACAGCTCACAGCCAAGAAGCATGGACAGCCAGTTCCCCGGCAATTCATCTTAGTGAATTGGCCCACTATTTGAAAAATAATGTGGAGAAAAAATTTCTGTGACACAAGAATGTCTATGCAGGTGGGGCGTGTGGGAGGGACTTGTATATGGGAGGAGCACAAGGGGGCCCCATAATCTTGTATTGCCCGGGGGCCCCATGTGTTTTCAGTCCGCCCCTGAGCGAGGGTGTTCTGTAGTCCCACAAGGGAGGGCAGAAAACACTGCTTGGGATTTCAGTGTAGATTTCAGAGGCAGAGTACTCAGTAAGTTAGGAGCCCGGTGGATTTCTGGCAGGACTGACGGGTATGTTTCTGTTCTTGTATCATTTTTAATGAGAAAAACAATGTGCACAGATGTCCTGAATATGTTGTCTTTCATTTTGCCCCGACGTGTAATGCCTCCCTTCAACAGCAAACTCATAACTATATTTAGCCAGCAGCACTATGTGCCCTAATTATCCTGCGATGGGATGTGTGAACAAAGGAGGCACACAGATAAACAGAGTATACTTCCAGATGTTAATTTGTGACTGGAGACAGAGGGGGTGGACACATTCCACAGATGCCAACATTTTTATTATAGCGCACACTGCTGATGTAAAGTTCACATTTATAGAGCACATATAGTGTACATGCACATTCCATCCCTCCAAGAACATGACCTACTATGAAACATGGGCTTAATGCATTAAAGACTACCATCTCTTATGTCAATAGAAACCTACAGCGCTCAGTGACTTTACATGGCAGTTATCTCACAATTCATTTTTTTTTCTTCTGCATGCCGTGCACTGTTTTTTGCAATAAAATGTACCATGTGCACACAAAAAATGTTTTACTAGGAAAAAGTACGATTTTCTGACAGTGTGTAAAACACATGTATTAAAGAAGAACTCCAGGGGGGAAAAACAACGTACCCTTGTAGTGTGGGGCTACCTCCACACTGCAATGGTTAACCATTCCTTTTTGTCTAGGGGGATTCTCTAAGACCCCATTCACGCTGAGCAACACGGAGAATCGTGCGTTTTTCCGCACAATTTTGTTTTGAGCTACATTGCGCGATATTGCACGACAGTGCACATTTTGTCTCGCTACGTAGTGCGACTTTTGGGAGGGACTTCGTCGCTGCTACATTGGGCTGTAACCAATCAACAGCGGTCTTGATGTGACATCATTCTTTGCTGTGCAAAAGTGACCCTTATGTAGTGCGATATCGCCGATAATGCGCAACACTATTGAGTCTATGGGTCCAAATCGGGCGACATCCGCCGAAAAAATAGGTCATGTTTGAGCCACAAGCTTGAGCGACGAGCTACAGGCGACATTGAGCTGTGAATAGCTCCTTTGAAATGCATTGGACAAGCTACATTGAGCGACATTGCGCAGAAATATGCGCAATTTTGGAGCGGAAATCGCGCGATAAACCTCTCAGTGGGAACGGGGTCTAAAGCAGCTTTACTTACCCGCGCCCCCATCATCTGGTGCTCACCTTTCTCCTCTCTGGTTTGTGGACTGCCCCTTGGCGTCCTCACATATAATGCTGAGCTATGGGCCCTGCATTGTGTGTGATGACTTTAGCCGGCCTCTGACCACTGGACTGCAGGGGGTGAGAGAATGCAGGTGCCGGTCTTGGAGTCGGTGGGAGCGGGGATCAGGTGAGTAAAACTGCTCTAGAAAATTCCCCTAGACAAAGACGAGCAATTAACCCTTGCAGTTCCGGGGTAGCCAGAAATAGGCTTTAAACAATTCAGCAAGAGCTGCAGGTGTGGCAGGAATTTATGACTCCAAGCAACCCAATATGGGTTGTCCTTAAAAATAAAATTATAGTTTCTTTTTAGCTCAACAAGGCTTTGTGGGTTATCATGCAGCCTCACATATCCAGGCATTAAATCCTGCACTTGCAGGATATCAGTCATAATCTGCAAATAAGGATACTAAACAAACAATTGGCTGTACACGTGAATTTCATATATCACTCTCTACTTCCATGTACATTTTTATTAAAAAGATAAAACCTCCATAAAAATGACTCTCCGGAGGAAGCCCGATGTTGGCAGGGGAAATAAGTATTTCCCTAAAGCTAGCTATTTTTCAGCAGGTCATATCCATTTTTCCACTGTAACATTCCTCATCCGCAGAAAGGGGCTCATTCAGAGGGACGTTCACATCCGTAAAAATACCCAATCCCAGAATGGACAGATGCTGCGTGTAATGGCACTCAGCAGCCTGTTCTTCCCTGTGGGAGGACGCGGTTGCATGCATTACATGCTGTCACATGGACACCCGAACCTGCACATTTGTGTGGCTCTGTGTGTCCACACTTAGATGCACACTGTCTGTGTCCAAATGCGGACAACTGGATCCACAAAGGTCCATTCACACCCAGCATTGTGCTAAATCAGGGGTGGACAGCTCCAGCCCTCCAGATGTGCTTTAACTACAAATCCCAGTAGTGTATGCACCTAGCAAGCGGTGCATTATGCTGTGCGATAGTGCGCTAAATACATGGTTACCATGCCTGTGTTCATGTATAGACTCTCATTGTCTTTTTTTTATATAATGGGCCACATCTGTCGCATTATTATAATGTATTTCTTTGTATTATTACCGTCACATGCACAACTACGGCACTTACCTAAAATAAATTAGCAATTACTTACTTATGAACACTATCCATGATGACTTTCAGATTTTTTAGGTACAATTATCACTGACACACAAGGCAAACCATCTTCAGAACCAGGCGTGGGCAACTCTGGCCCTCCAGCTGTTTCAGCCAATATGGTTTTCTTCTTGGTGTATCTCTTAACTTTGGACTTGGGATATTTCTCCTCTTTGGTTTGTCCAGTTTTGGGCGATCTGTGCTACAGAGACCTGCATTGTTAACCGTGGACGGTTCTTAGAGGACAATTAAACCCTTGTGCTTTTTTGCATATATTTACTGCTAGCAAGCAGTAGATATATGTAAAAACAAAGAGTTACCAAATATGTTTCAAATTGCTTAAGATTTGATGATTCTCAGTCGGCCGTAAAGGATCATGGGGCGGGCGCATGCGCAGTAGAGATCTTCGGCTGGGAGAAGAGAGACGCAGGGTAAGTCACTGCAGGCAGCCAGCAGCGTGCACCCGCACAGACTCTGTGGGACACGGAGAGACAGCAGTCAGAGCTGGATCAGAGACCCGCACCAGTGCTGGAGGGACTCTTGAACACTACTGGAAAGAAGAGGATAAGATCAAGAGGCATCATTTAAGGTGAGTCCTTAAAGCAGCATGGGGGGGGGGGGGGGGGGTTTGTTTATGTCATTGCTTAAGACACAATTTGAGATACTTTGTTTTCATATTATACCTTCCCTGTCTATCTACATTGTGTTGTGTTTTGAGATGCACTGATCCCTTTTCTACTGTATATGATGCTTGTACTGCTCTCTTCTTTTACAAAAAAACAAATAAATGTAAAAGAAAAAAGCTCTGAAAAGGGTCCGTAGGTTCGCACATACAAACGCCAGACTAAGACTATACAATCTTACAGTATGCTAAAAAAATGATACCCAAAGTATTGTCTAAATACTTCCACCAGCTGACAAAAATGATACATTGGTAGATACATTTGCAGAATGTAAAGAACAAGCAAACAAAAAATGTTCATTTTCACTATAGAAAAATGGTTCAGTTAATAAAGAATGGCAAGAATGGCAAGCACTTATCATGGATTGATTGCACTGATATTTAATATGGGTCATATACAGTAATGGAGAACTTCAACTCCTCTGCTCAGCAGTTACAGAGCTGTAGCTATACTTGTGATGTACATTGTTATATAAGCCATACGGCTTCTTCATTACCTTTCTTGGGCATCTTCTAAAACACCTCAAGGTCTATCCTGGCTAAAGCTATTCTATTTAAGACTGAGTGACTGTTACTGTATCAGGTTAAAACTGTAACATATCCCAAAGCAACTTCTCTCCGACACATTGTTTTACCCCGTTCTATTCTAAGTAACCGCTATAAATGACTCCATAATCTTTTATCCTTGACTATAATTTCAGCTTGAGGAAGCGAAACAACTTTAACATTTAAATGTAGCCTTTACAGTTCATTATACACCAAGAAGAAGGATGACCATGTCCCTGGGCGCTGGGTCATTCTACAAAAGAGGAGGTTAAAAGAGGATCTCCAGGATTTTTTACAACTAACCCTTGCAGTGAAACTACCCCCGCACTGCAAGGGTTAACTGCTGATTTTGGTCTCGGGGCCAGAATAAAGATATCCTCACTTGATCCTTGGTCCTACGACAGTCAGCACTTACCTCTCTCTCCCTCCGCTCTGGCTGTGGTATGTCCCTTGGTGTCCTCACATCTAAAGAAAGTAGACGGACCTGCAGTAGATGTCCTTAGCCCACCAGAGCCCAGGGAGTGAAGAGGCTGCGGGAACCAGTATAACAGTCAAGCAGGACTGAGAATCAGGTATGTTTTCTTTATTTGCACCCCTAGACCAAAACGAGCAGTTAACCCTTGCAGCGCGGGGGTAGCCCCACTGCAAGGGTTCGTTTTTTAAAATCCTGGAGTTCCTCTAAGTATAGTGAACTCTTCCTTGGCTTGCACCAGTCACCATGGTGTTGATAGAATGCCCCTGGTTGTACATTGCAAAAATTCCCAAGTGGGGGTTTACAAACAAAAAGAAGCCTTGGGCAATAAAATGGAAAGGGTACAAATTAATCATAAATACATACTGTATGTGCACATGTCCTACCTACAATGCAGGTCCAACACTATAACCATGCATATATGTATTAGGGCAGCCAGTGGCATCACAAGGGGAGTGCAGCCCACACCTGAGTGACACCAAAATGACTGACAGTCATTTTGGTGTCACCCCCTCCGAAAAGTCAGGCACACGGTCATGGACAGAGAGCCTGACAGTTGCATGGCCGCCGATGGCCGTCGGCAGGTATCACAAAAATGGCTGCGCATGTGCAATGACATCACGTGCACGGGCGTGGTGATGCCGCTGACGACAGTCTTTCTTCACAAGAATGCAATGGCACCCTGAGATGCCTTCTGGCTATCTCAGGGGGGCCTAGAAATTTTTGGTGCTTCCTATGTGAAGGGGGGCTACTGATGTAAAGGGTGATTCTGATGTAAGGGCAGGGGGAATCCTGAATTCAAGGGGGGACTTCAAAAAACACCAATTTTTTGGGTGTTTTTGCATATGGTGTCCCCTTAAAATCCATTACATTTTAAACTGGGGTGCCTCTGGATTTATCATACTGTTACAGGTTGCCGCAACTGAAAAAAGGTCAAGAAAGGCATTAAAAGGAGGCACTGCAACTCCTTTTTTCTGGTTGGTAAATGAACTGTGTAAGTTTTATTTCTATGAGCCTCTCATTCTCTCATTCACAGGAACATCCACGGGAATAATGGAATAAATAGGTTCATGGTAGGAAAGGGGAGGCATTGGGGTTGATTTACTAACCTTATAAACACACCACGAACATGTATACACCTCTGTAGTGTGTTCCCTCCCAGCATGATCTATGGGTGGAATCTAAACACCTTTGTAGTGTGTACACACCCAGCAGGTGTGTTGTGCAAAGCCAAGCATGAATTGCAAGGTGATGTTGTGTAAATTAGCTCTATGTTGTGTTGCTTGCGTTGATGAATGCAGGAATGTAAATGCATGAGCTATTTTTGTCTAAACTGTGAAGCAGCATTATATATGCATCATGTGCATGATTTTTCCATATATGGCATTAGTGGAAATATGCTTTTAGAGACGTTTTGGTCGATAAATACGTTTTGCTGTGTAAAAATCACACGCACCTAGTGCGTGCGTGTGTTTAGGTTAGTAAATCACCCCCATTGACTATATTCACCTCTTTATTTCATCAGATGCTTTGGCTTAGTACAAGTAAAAGACATGTGTGTATCAGTGCAATTGTGTTTGGAACTTCCCTGCACTTTCTCTAAGTACTCCAACAGCTAAATATACTGCATATAAATGCATAACAGCATTCTACTCGAGTACTCTCATTAAACTGACTCTCACATTATCATTACGGATTACACGGCTTCACTGAATAACCCTAATTAATATTGATTCTTTTTTTTTTTTTTGGTCACATACTATTGATTTTGACACATTCATAACAGGACAGAGCACATAACTGCAAATTGACTGTAGGGTACCAAACAATCTAGCAGAAAGTTTAGGTTGATTCCGCATTGTGACTCTGAAAACTGAAAAGCTTTCGTTAAACTCTTTGTATTGTTAATATGTGTAAATAATCAGGTATGGGACAAATCTCGCAGTGCTTGGGTTACTTTCTACTAGATCTGCAATCGGGGCCGGATTTACTCTCCCTGCCGCCCCAAGGCCGGGTTCCGCAATACGCCCCCCACCCCCTTCCCATCAATAGAGAATGGCAACCAGAGGCCAGGGCAACGGGGTTAGTTTAATTTTTTTTTTTACTGTTTATTTTTTACACTTTTTTTTATCACTTTTTATTTAATTATTTTTTCTTATTTTTTTGTTCATTTTTATTTATTAAATTATTTTTAGATTTTTATTTATCTTATTTACTTTTTTATAATTTTTTTATCTTATTATTGTTTATTTTTTATAATTATTTTCTTATTTTTTAATAATTTGTTTCTTATTATTTTTTACTTTTTAATCACCTTTTAATTATTTTCATGATATTTTTTTTATTGTTATTTATAAAAAAAATGTATCAAATTTTTTTTTCACCTAACTTTATTGCCATCACACAGGAGAAAACAATCCCCTGTGTGATAGCAATTGGAGGGGACAGGTTCTCTTTATTGACTCTGTCACCTCCAAAACAGGAGTTCTAGCACAGCGCTGTGCTAGAACTCCTGTGACAGGTGAGAGAAGAAGAGCACAGCTCTCCCCTCTCACTGTCTACACGGAGCGGCAGGGTTACTTTTAACCCGCCCGCTCTGCTCACTGCAGTGAGGAGAGACTCGGCGGCGGAGGACGGAGCCAGCGAGGAGAGAGGTAAGTGCAGGGGGGAGGGGAGGACGGACCGGCCGGCTGCAGACTTTTTACATGTGATCTCGGCGATTGCCGAGATCACATGTAAACGAACAATCGGCTGCCTCACACCATTTATTTCTGCTTGTGCAAAGCAGGACTAAATGTAGAGAGGGCAACTTACCGCCCGCAACTTCCTCACAAGGACACCGCTGCCGCCCTTCTGCGCCCTGCCGCCCCGAGGCCAGGCTTCAGTGGCCTTGTGGGGAATCCGGGCCTGTCTGCAATAGGGCTGCAACCAACTAATTGGTTAATCAATAAGAATCGATAATGAGAATAGTTATCCACTATTCTCATTATTGATTAGTTGGTTGGATCCCCTAGCTCTCTCCTCCACACTGGGAGGAGGGCACAACAATCAGTGGGTGGGTGCAGTAGCCAGCCTGCTATTGGCTATTGCAATTTGAAATGTACAATAGCAGGCTGGTTATTGCACCAGCCCACTACCTGCTGTGTGTACATTCAGCTGCCGTTTGGCAGCTGTCATTCCCTGGCTGAAGCTGTTCAAGCGCTATGTGATTACAATACAATTATTAAGAAAAACAATTATAAATGGAGGGGGAAAAAAGTCATTTTCGGTTTTCTGCATGATAAATTCCGCTGTGGGAGCCTCCTACTCACAGTGTGATTACCCGCTTGGGAACGTACAGGAGCGTGATACTGTGCGTTCCAGTGCAGTTCGATTGCCAAAAAATTGTGCATGCAGTTTTATTCCGAAGGAAACTTTGTGTTTGTAACACTGCATTTGTGTATTTTATTTTAAATCAAGGATGCTATCGATTTAATTTTTTTATCAGATTAATCGAAAAAATAATTAGCCAACTAATCGATTATGAAAATAATCATTAGTTGCAGCCCTAATCTGCAAAAGTGAACATACATTTTTGTCCTTAGCAAACTACACACGCAACAAAATACATGCAAATCAAGAACATGTGCATCTCACACACCCACATTAGTGTCATGTAAATGTACAACAATAGTGTATTCTTGTGATGTATCTCCATGCCTCTAAAATAAATTATTCATCCCACATATCATAAAGATCAGTTTACTAGCTCATGTGCACACAAGTGCTGGTCCATGAACCAAACAGAATGTACACACACTAAAATCACACACATTTTACGTCTATGATCACCTCACTCACCAACTTAAGTCAATGCATTACCTGGTTTCTATTAACACTTAAAAGTACACAAAAACGTTACAAGGAAAAGGGCTTTATATGCATATTATGTGTGCACAGTAGTGAAAAAAAAAAAGTTTGGGAATGTTTATTCGAATTTTAACATGAATGATTCCTAGGTAGGGTTGCCACCTGTCCAGGATTCACCCGGACAATTCGGGTTTTGAATGCTGTGTCCGGGTTTCATGGCACCAGAACCCGGACACAAGATGTCAGGTAGACGGGGGCAACCAAAATTAAGATAGGGGCTGCTGGCCGCCTACTGAAAATAGTCTCAACTGTGATATTTACATATTAATGGGTGGTGCCTTTTACATATGAATAAGCCACAACTCATTCTCCCCAAAAAATATGTCTGCGTGTCGCCAGAGTGTTCGGGAAAAGGTGGCAACCCTACTCCTAGTGCTGTATTGTTTCACAAATGAGATACAACGTTTTACATTGCCCTATCTTGTCTGGAACAAATGCCTTAAACATTCAACAACATTATGTGAAAGTCTAGGATGGTGACATTTTAAAGAAGGTCTTCAGAGTCAAAGGGTCTAATTAATGTGTCAGGCGTTGCAATCAGTTTAATTATGGGTTAAACCTGGCCTGGCATAACATCATTTTGGTTACAAACAGCTTTTTAAGTGCAGTATGGGCTTATTAAGAGATGTAATAGGGCAATCAAGATCCCATTATTCCATTTTCTAACAGGAACACAGACTATAATAAATACAATTTGTTTTTTCTGATCTCCTGGCTTGTGCTTTGACAGGCAAATGTGGAACCTTGCTCTTGAGGTCATAGGTTTGAATGAGGAGTAGTCAAATATTTAGTAGAAGGTGAAGCAGGTTGTCGGAAGTGACAAACAAGCAGTCAGACTGAGAAGAAACCTCAAACAGTGCAGACAATGAAGAGAAATCTCCTTAGAATGTTTAGGAGCAGGACAGAGAGATGGTAGAACAATGTCATGTTAAGGTGAAAGGAAGAAACCACCTTAGGAAGAAAAGAGGCCTTATACCTCAAAACAACCTTATGTGTGTGTAGCACAAGAAAGGGTTCTTTACAAGCTAAGGCCACCAACCAACCAAAGTAATGGCAATGAAAAAGTTAACCTTGCTAGTAAGGGTAGAAAGAGGAATACCCTAATAGGTTACTTTCTAAAGGATCAACATAGTCAGGTTGAGATCAGAGGGCTGTAAAAGGACATCAGACATCCACCTACTCTGGAAAGTGGGAGCACTCCCTCATTGTGAAGATGACTTATTCATAGACTTAGAGGACTTGGTATTTCAGGACTTACAGCAGAATTGAGTTACAGACATTGCTTTAGAAGATTGGGAGAGATAAAAAGGAACTCTACTTAGCCTCTGAGGTAGAGGATTTACCAGACTGAGAATTAAGCTTCTTTTGCTGGGGCTAAGGGGTTCTCTTCTTGCCGTGACAACCTAATAAATTTGTCCAGGGATAACCCAGAGGCATTCCACGTAAAGGGCAAAAGGTGTTTCTAAGCTTAAGGGTTCTTCACATGTGCATCAAAAAGGAGACTTATTCAGGGTAGTAAGCAAATAATAACTGTGCAGTAGAGTAGAGTAGAGCCATAGGCATGAGCTCCAATTGTTGGAGGATAGAAGTATCCATGAGGATAGACACAGGATCCAGAGACATAACCTTGGACTAGACACTCAAGGTCTGGCAGATGGACATGGCTGCATCAGCAGGCAACAGGACAGGTCCAGAGAGGGAGAATAAGGCCTTGGAAAGGTCTTTGAACTTTTTATTTACAGGGTCTTTATAGAACAAGATTTCCTCTACAGGGACAGTGAAAGGCTTGTTGAGACATGAAATGGCCAGAACCACTATGAGAATGGCCCACCTTTGAAGGAATCCCATCCCTGTAGGCTATCGCTATGCACATAGCTAAACTCCTAAAGAGGAAGACGGAATGCCAGTCTTCCTCTTTAGGAGGAATAGTGCCAGTTTCTACAAAAGGCAGGGACAAGTCCAGTTACTCACTAATGGCGGTCTGAATCGGTGACAGTAGCCCATGCAGGGCACCAAGCACATACCAGTCAGATATGACCCTTCCAGCAGACCTGTCTTCAGGGACAGGCTTCCACTAGCAGGCGCAGTATTGCCCTGGAGCTGTAAAAGCACTGTACAGCTAGACCAAGGGTGTCTAACATACCCCCACACTGCGAGCGTTACCTGCTTGTTTTGGTCTAGGGCTGAAAATAACAAAGTTATACTCACCTGATCCTCCAAGACAGCTGGCTGTGACAGCGGTCCCTGCAGCCTGTGTCCTCCTACGCTGTCCCTCGGCGTCCTCACGTCCTATACATTGTGTATAGAACATGAGGAATCAGGGACCTTAGACTGCTTGCGTGGAGGGAGAGAGACACTCCAGGGACCGGACTAAGAGCAAGCCAGGTCAGAGTATCAAGTGAGTATAACTTTTTAACTTCAGCCCTAGATCAAAATGAGCAGGTAACCCTTGCAGTGCAGAGGTAGCCCCAAGGCAAAGGATAATACAAACTTTACCCAGAGTTCTTCTTTACATTTTGTGGGGGGATTTGAAACAGGCAGTTCATGCTGGGAAACCCACACATTTCTTGCAATTGAGGGGATTTTGCATGGAGTGGATGTCCTAACTTTCTAGGCAGTAAAGCAAAACACCTACAGTATAAGAAGTCATTTCTGCTAAAGGCGGCAATACCAGCTTCTGAGGCCTAAGGTGTACCTATGTTTTCCATATACACCATTACATCTATTGATATGCATGTTGAATGAATGATTGAGGCAAATGTAAGTTGTGTTTTATTTACGTATATCCCCTATACCTATAGGCACTGTTTGAGTAAAGAAAAGTGAGCCCCACAGCGCTCAGCAGACTCCCAATGACATTCTCCACCAGCAATCGTTTTCAGGCTGCCGTCATCAAAAGGCCACTGGGAAGTATTCCTCACAAAACATGCAAAACAGACAGACAGCGCCTTGCCCTCGTGTAATACCGTTTAATAACCAATGTACATACAAGCCGACATAAAATACTACTCACATGGTAATCACTAAATGAATGATACAAGGCAGACCCCACACAAAGCTGCCTTGCTAGCTGATGCGTTTCGGAGAAAAATACCCCCTTATACAGAGCTTTGGGGGGGGGGGTCTGCCTTGTACCATTCATTCAGTGATTACCATGTGAGTAGTATTTTATGTCAGCTTGTATGTTCATTGATTATTGTCCTTGTGTAAACGGTATTACACGTGGACAAGGTGCTGTCTGTTTGTATGTTTTACTGTTTGAGTAAAGATTGAATGTTTGACCGTTTAACAATTTCCTATGTGTGTACTTACTTTTTCACATGGCTGTAAATACAAGACACAGAGACACACAATCTACCATAGGACATAAAAAAAATCATCAGTACTGTCTACTCTGTAAAAATATATGGTGTGTGGGTGTTTAGAGAACATTCAAGTCTGTATTGTGCAAATCATTAGTACTTACACAGAAACAGAAAAGTTGGTTTGGTCCACTAAGGTGCTTAATGTGAGGCAGCTCATAACAGTGAAAGGGTTAATAAATGGGCGACATTGGACCCTATTTAGAAAGGTGCCTTAAAGAAGAAAACTGGCAGAAAAAAAACATAACCCTTGCAGTGAGGCTATCCCCGCATTGCAAGGGTTAAGTGCCCATTTTCTTCTAGGATCTAAAATAACAAAGATATACTCACCCGTACCTTGGTCCCACATGGCTGCCTCTCTCCCTCCGCACCAGTAATAATAAGTGTATTGGACACGAGGATGCTAAGGGACATTCCATGGCCAAAGGTAGAGGTAGGCTGCAAGGACCAATCTAACATGCAGGAGAGATCATGGTTCAGGTGGGTAAATCTTTTTATTTTAGACTTAGATGAAAATGAGCACTTGCGTTTTTTTCTGCCTGGAACTTTTCATTAAGTAAGAATCATCTGCGTTTCTCTATGTCCACAACCTGATTAAACTGCCTGCTGAAAAATGGGGAAATAAATAAGTTTTGAATCTGAACGGAGGGTACAGAGTGACACAGACAGTGCTGATGTAAGCACGTTGATAAATAAGGCCCATTGTACTACCTATCCATAAATTAGTTCTTTGTGTCTTAATTGTTGTGATTTTTTTTGCCAAGATACTGATTTCTACCACTTCTGATATGAAATAAATGCAGAGCTTTGTTTTACAATATAAGCAGCAACCCACAAAATCAGGAATGATTTTGTACACATGGGCAAATGTCTACATTGTGTGACCATTAGCCGTCTTGTTCCAGAAAACAGTTTGTGTGGATTTTCTGCACTGTTAGTTACAGTTTACAGATCACCACATACTTGCACTTTCATGATATCACAAATAGAATGCCATGACTCAGGTCTGAAGATGACATGGAACGTCTTAGTTACTACTAGGCCGGCATTTTGGGGTGCATCTAAAACTACAGGACAGCAAAAGGAAAACTAGAATTTTGCGTAAAAGTGCAATGATCTGCTCAATGTAACATATGCATTTCCACGCTGTGCATGCACTCTACTTCATCATACACTGTTATGTTACAATAAAAGCCATCATGTCATCACACAGGTGCACAGCTCCTACGAAATACATCTAAGTGTTCTGCAGAAAAGCACCCCCCAAAGCATGAACTACACTGACCTAGCACCCTAATCCTGCTTAGGCTCCTTTAGTAATGTCTGGGAGTCTGCTGAACAGTTTGGTGCTGTGTAGCGTTATGTGGATGTCTCCCTTACCATTGCCTAGCTATAAATGGATCACATTCTTGAAGGGTGACATCACTCCCTTCGAGGCACACAGCATGTGCGTGTATGCAGGCAGATCTATACAAACACTGACTCAGTCTCCACCCTGCTCATGACATACAGTCACACCCATTACTTCTGGGCTGTGTACCACTAACTGCAAATATCACTGCTGGAAAACTTGTCCCTTGATGAGAATATGGGGCAATACTCCAGAAGGATTGCTTTTGCAGGTGCAGAATACAGGGTCGTATAACAGAGAAACAAATATACTTCAAAAAAAATATGCAAAAATACACAAGAATGTAATTCATTATTGTATTATAAAAGTCTGTATGTTCAAAATGTTGCAGCATGCAGTGTAGAAAGAATACATTCAGAAGAGTGCAAGCTCCTACAAAGACATGGCTAAGCCTTGTTACTCACCAGTGGTAGTCTGAATGGGTAACAGTACCCCATGCAGGACATCAAGTGCATACCAGACAGATTTTTCCCCTCCAGCGGCTATACTCCCTAAGGTGATCTTCAGGCACAGGCTTCCATCAATGGGTGCAGCACGACTGTGGACCTGTAAAGCACTCTGCAGCTAACACACATGTTACACCAAGGGTGTCTAATAGAGCTCCTAATACAGAGTCCACTGCTCAAGGACACATTACAAGGCCAGCCTCTCATTTTTTTCTCAACAGGGACTGGCTACGGCCTTCAAGGCTATGCAGAATACCAGGTAAGTCGGGAAAGCTGCAAAATGAGCCCCAGTGGCCCTGCAGCCACTGAAAAATTGATTCAGAATGCAGGGTCATATGCTAAGAAATAAAAATACCAATAAAGACTATCACAAAAAAAAAAATACACAAAACACCAGAGAATGTAATTCATTATTGTATTATAAACATTTTCATGTTCAAGATGGCATTTAGTTTGCATTGAAATTTGAAGTGATACCATCACGTTAGAAGCAGCCATTCTGTAAGATGCACATGTTATCATTAGACTTCAGCTAATGAATGCACCGCGGACCTCAGTAAACAGTGTGCCAATATCCAGTTACAACACCCAGGCATTCTGAATTACTAGTGCGGGGGGTGTAGCCACTTCTGAGCATGTATTGCTGAAAGGGAATGGGCAGTCACCCATCACAGTCGTAGCAAGGTAAAGGAAGACTCTGCACATTGTCATTTGTACTTGGAGAGGGTTCCAGTGACCCCCAGGCACAGCAGAAACACCCATAGAGGCACTTGATAGAAGCAAGCTATCACTCTCTTACAGGCAATGATGCCATCTCACCATGGGACTGAACTGAAGCACTACACCTCTGAATTCTGACCAGTAAATAGAACAAAATAGAGAAGATGACCGCAAGAGGCAGCCATATACTTACATTCATTGTCTAACCTGCATTAGAAAACGTACAGCCAGAACGACTGTTTGCTATGGGCAACTCCTTCACCATCCTTCAATCCAGTTTTTATACAGGAGGTCCTCAGGTTCTAGTCATGTGAAATGATTGTAGCTGAATGCTATTTTACCTCACAAAATGGCGGTAAGTGATGATTACACTTCATTCCCAATGACGTTGTAACTACAAGTAAGATCCTAACAGTTTGTCAGTAATCCCTTATATCCTCCATGGTAAATAGTTGACCTCTAGAAATATAGGATAAAGCTTTGATTTATTTTTGCTCTTTTACATAAACAGCAGCACCTTGTCAAACATATATATTTAGCAATATTAACACCTGCTAATAATCACATTTATTTAAAAAGTTTTTCTCAGTCTTTCAAAACGTAAAAGATATCCACTATATTCCATCAATTTTAGTTAGTCCCATTCATTGTAAAAGGCACCAGGGTGTGTACACGGTAATAAAAAAAGATGGCGTTTGTTATCAGGAATGTATCCGCTGAACAATGCCAAACCGGTTGTTGGCTAAAATTAAACCCAAGGCAAATACCCAAAAATAGGAGACGGTGTCACATGTTTTCATACAACTGTAAAGTCTTCTCTAACTCCTGGCCGACTCTCTGATAAAAGACAATCTGTTCCTTTATATAATGCTGGATTGTCTGCTTGAAGTCTAGCAATCTCCTCTGGTGAAAGTGATTAATCTCTGCTTGCAAAGCAAATCCCACTACGCGGCACCTCTTCCGGATTCCATCCGCTTCTTCCTGCTCCATTTTCCCTTCGTCGCTCATTCGTTGGCTGTCCTTCACCTTAGCAAATGCTCCTATTTGAGACAGCCAGACAAAAACAAAACAGTAAGAGGTAGTATGTAGCTTCTCTCCCCGCAGCCATTCCTTTTAAGTAAACATGTTTTTGTATAAAAATATTTGAATCTACCTACTTCATTTAAACTCGTCATGACCCCGCCAACCTGGAGACTGCCAATGTTGTTGTCTTCTTCTAAAAATGCCAGTTGCTTGGCCTGTATGCTGACCCTCTATATGTAAAGGAGAACTATGAGGCGAGTGATTTTCACTCAACCTCATAGTTCGAGCCAAGGTGTGACAATGAAACTGTCACACGTTGGCTCAATAGATCAGGAAGTGAGCGAACACATACCGTCGCTCACTCACTTCTCGATCATCTCCCTGCAGAGAGCCGTGACTGTCACTCACGGCTCCTTGCAGGGATTCCCCGCTCCGTTCCTCCAGCGCTGACTGGCGGAACGATAGGCAGAGCCAACTGTCAATCACGCAGCTGGGTGGATCTCGAAAGTAATGTCGGGATCTGTCCCGGCTGTGACGTCTCTGTGGCTGTAGCTCGCGGTATACTGAGCTTTGGGTCACGGGAGGACGCTAGTTTGTGTCCTCCCGTGACCCTTAGGAGAACTACGGGGAAAAAGCACTTACCCCATAGTTCTCCTTTAATACTAAGGGACCCAGTTATTCAGGAGCAGCAGTATGTCCCTACCATGGCAATACTACTGCTTAAAAAACTGTTAGCTTCAGAAATTTGAAGGAAGCAAAGCCCATTTCATTCTGATGAAAGGGGATTGTGTATTAGTGGTGTAACAAGTGGTGGAAAGCGACATTTTTGTTAATAGTTAGGGCATTGTTGAATGCATTTTTAAGTTTAACTCCTGAGTTTAGTGTCACTTCAAAAAGAATGCAGCCACCACATCTAAGGACTGGTAAGTTGCCATGTAGTAAATGTCTGTTATTGGGCACACCTCTAAGGATATAAAATGGGGGAGCTAGAACTGCTACCCTGTTTCCCCGAAAATAAGACCTACCCCGATAATAAGACCTGGTACTATTTTTGGGCATTTGCTAAAATATAAGACCTACCCCGAAAATAAGACCTAGTTCTCCGGAGGAGAGAATCAGCGGTGCCAACGAAGCCAGCGCTAGAGGAAGCAAGGCGGCACCGGAGGGAGCAGAGCCGCATAAGCCGATGCTTCCTCCTGTCACAGGCGGAGTGATACCAAACTCACTCCGCCTGTGAGGAATACTAGTGAAAGCGCGATTGGTTACCAAATTGCTCTTTGAAAGGTACGGCACCCCTGATTTCCCTGATCACCCTATTCTTAACTTTGCCATTTTGGATTATTTAATTTGGATTTGGATTTGCATTAACTTTGGATTGTTGTACATTAAAAAAAAAAATAAGACCTACCCTGAAAATAAGACCTAGTGTGTTTTTTTGAGCCAAAAAATATATAAAAGACAGTGTCTTATTTTCGGGGAAACACGGTAACTTGCTTTTAAACATGTACAGGTGCCAGGGGCTGTCATCCTGATCCTAACAAGTAAATCATGGACCTAGAACTGGCATGCAGTCAGTAAAGTCTGATATCCTGTATGCTTATTTCACCTCAGTGTCTCACTAGATTGTAAACCCACAAACAGAACAGCCCTGAAGTCGGAAACCTTTAAAAACAATCAGAAGTAGCAACTTTCACATTTCTAATCTCACAGGCTTCCTTTAATAGCTGAACTTCACTTTTCTCAAAAACGGATATTGTAAGGAAGGACAAAAAAATAAATATATCTTTGGGAATTTTATTTGTTATCTGATTTGTGCTCTTGCATTTTCTTGAAATGATGCCCAATGTGAATGATTCAGCCTGTGCTTGTTGCAGCAAATGAATGAAATGATGCCACAAGTAAAATATCAACATGTCACTGCATGTGACTGATAGTCTAAGAGGCCTTGTAGAACCACAGCACAATATAAATATAGACTTCAATGTTTACAGCATCGCTTAAACTCATAAAATATATAAAGTCAATTGTTTTGTGCGATGCCATACGCATTGCTTCTTTTTTTTACCAAGACCTTGCTTCATTTTCTTTTATAAGCGTGCTTTTCTATTTAATAAATGCAGCTTGCAAAACAAACACCTATAAAAAGATGTAAGTGCAGCATGTATATAAACACACAGTAAAACAAAACCTCACATGCACGTACAACATCTAAGGCCCCATTCACACCTATGCGTATTGTAATATGCGCGCTTGTCGCGCGACCGTCACGCGGGTTTTTTACCGCGATTCGCGGTAAAAAAGTCGCGCGACCGTCGCGCGATTCCAAAGGCTACTTGGCAGTATCCAAATGGAAAACGCCCTACAAAACGGACCAATATGCAGCAAAAATGCTCCGGGACCTTTTCATGCGTGGGCCGTTTTGTAGTGCGTTCGGGACGGGCGGAAATACGGACAGGTGGGAACGATACCATTGACTACAATGCTATTTTTTTTTTTTACCGTTTTGTAGAGCGTTCATCGAGCGTAGGACGCGCTACAAAACGGTCAGGTGTGAATGGGGCCTAAGGCTTCATTCACATATGGCATTTGCATTTTCCGTGCGGAAAACGCGCAAATCTTAACACGCGCACGGATTCTGTGTGTTTGCGGCTATTACTATAGCCGGAATGCGCGGAATCCACCCACAGAAATCGCACTTGGACTTTTTTTGCAGGACGCTTGTTTTCGTACCATGCGGACGTTGCCCTACTGTGAACAATGCACTTTGGAATCCATTTTCTTTACGATTAGTGTGTTTCCGCACGGAAAACCGCTCATGTGTGAATGGAGCCTCAAAAAGTCAAACAAATAATCTATTAAATGTGTGCACATGGGAGACCTAATAAATAGTATTTATTATGGTACTGATATCCTTTATTTTATGAGGAAACTCAGCTGGAGAGTCTACTGCAGTTTTATCTTTCAGTAAATTGCCATTTCTTTTCAACACATCTATTAAATTTCACTGGCTTCTCTCTCACCCTCATTAGTTCTCTTGTGACTGCTTTAACTTTCCTTTATCTGTTTTATGTCCATTATGGGATGACTGTACAAACATAATATATCATTAGCAATAAAACCTAGTGATTGTGCTCATATAAAAGCAGTGGTAAAGGAAGCACGCTTTATCTTATGATAACAGGTAAGTAAACTGTTCTGAACTTACCTTTCTGTAGGTGGATGATGTCTGGAAAGTTAGACAGCAATCCTTGGTACAGAGACAGGGTATCGAGAAATCGAAACTGATCGTTCTTGGGTTGCTCAGCAAACATCTCCCCGACCTTTTCATAAGTTTGCCCTGTGTGAGCGATAGCACCAACAAGTGGTTCTGTACCATACGGCGGGTCTAGCTGGAAGGAATGACTAAGACCCTGAAGAGCATTTCCAAGCCTCTGAAACTCCTTACGAAAGCCACCCATGTGTTTACGTGCCAGTTCAGAGACCACACCGCTTAACTGTAGAACGCTCTCGTCCATCTTTTTTGAGAAGGCTTTGAAGGCATCCACACGTTCTTCCACATCCTGCAGGTCCTGGTGTTCAGTAGGCATCTGCAGAGTCAGTAGGAAGCTGGCACCCACCATCTCGTCTTTCTCAGCACGCCGTTTGCCCGCCTTCCATTGTTTCTCATCCCGACAGGTTAAGAAGTGCTGAAAACCATCATACTGGGAAAGGACAGGGTGACTGGTCATGTGATCCATCCACAGGATCAAACGGCGTTTACGTTTTTGGATGAAGTCTTCTTCAAAACGTCCTGTAGCTTGCTTTTCGGGCAAGTGTGGAATAGAGATTACTGTAAACTTGTGCAGAAGCCGGTTGTATAACCAGTCAAAATGCTTGTATCTTCGGTAAACTGGAGAGTTGGTGTGCCCTGGTGTAATCCTAACAAAAAGAAAAACCGAAGGTAAAGACAAGGGATTACATTTGGTAAAAATCACTTTAATAAAAAAAAAAGATAAAGAGGCTGACAACTGTTGAGAATATCACTGTAACCAAGTATGCCCCCTGTATGTCCCTAAAGAGAATCTTACTCTTCCCTTAAGCATGCCCTCATAAACTGTATCTCTCTGAATAAGAATATTACTCTACCCTCAAGCATGTCCTCATAACCTGTATCTCTCTGAATCAAAATATTACTCTACCCTCAAGCATGTCCTCATAAACTGTATCTCTCTGAATGAGAATATTACTCTAACCTCAAGCATGTCCTCATAAACTGTATCTCTCTGAATGAGAATATTACTCTGACCTCAAGCATGTCCTCATAAACTGTATCTCTCTGAATGAGAATATTACTCTGACCTCAAGCATGTCCTACTCACCTGTATCTCTCTGAATGAGAATATTACTCTGACCTCAAGCATGTCCTACTCACCTGTATCTCTCTGAATGAGAATATTACTCTAACCTCAAGAATCCTAAATTGTAAGTCCCTGAAAGATGAAGAAAGAATGTGCTTCTGCACAGTAGATGAAAGTTTTATCGATGGATTTAGGATTCACAGCTTTCCCTGGAATCAGTAAGAAGACTGTATCCTGTCACCCTCGCCTAGGCAAGCATGCTGCAAAGTGGGGTGTCGGGTGAATACAATTTTTTTGCTTTAACCTATCATTTTATTATTTAGGAGTGAAGGAGGGGTTAGGCAATAAATGGAACTTGTATTTTCTTGCACGCTCCGATTTAATGAGCACTCAAATGGAAATTGAGTCAGTCCGCCTAAAACTGATATTTACAAGGAAAAGTTCAGGAATATATCAAAATTCCCCCCCAAACCCCCTCCATACACTCAGCTGTGCCACTTTATAGGTCCTAACTTACCTACTCCAATGGCTGTGGCCTCATGCACTGTCTGCAGCCCAGCTGGTACAAATGGGGAGACCGGCTACCTGCACCTGCACACCAACATCCCATAAACTTGTACTGTAAACAGTACTGCAGAGGCAACCTTCCATTCAAGTCCATTCAAGTCAAGTCAGACAGCATGATACTAGATTTTTACTAGCTGGACTGTAAACCACACAAAAGGCCACAAATGTTAGAAAAAGCGAGTAAGAACCAGCAAGGTGGATTGCACAGCTGAGTGTATAGAGGAGGCTATGGAGCGAGGCAGATGGGGTTTTTATATATTTCTGAATTGGTAGATGCTAAAAAGTTCAACCACCCAACAGTCCTGTGTATCTCTTGGGGACTGTTGTTCAGATCTCTGACTTTTTTTATGCTGAATGCAGCAGCAGATGTTCAACACACACACAAAAAGGTGGACAGGAACCCCTCACAACTCATGTCTGGATAGGAACAGGGCAAGAACTATGGGAGGTTTCTTTACTGGGGTATCAAAGACATACAAGAAGACATGAGCTGATTTAGCCCACCTGGCTTCACATCCAACCAAATACCACTTTTGGGTGGACTGACCCTATACAGTATGCATGCAAAGCTGTCCAACTGCCAAAATCAACAAATACACATGGAGCTTGTTATTGAGTCTGAAGGGTAACACAGAACCTATTCTGCATTTTTTTCTTGGAATTACACCCTCCCACACCCTTTGTTCACTCTCTTTAGTAACAGAGTGACCTGACGGCACAAATATTGCACAAGCAAAATTTCAGTTTGTTGTTTACAGGACATACTAGTACACATTATTGTACTCTACACTGACACATCCCAACTTCTTTTGCTAAAAATGAATGACACACTTTTTCCTTAGTTACACAAAGAAACAAAACAGAGTATGCCACTTTTGCAGATTCCAGACATTGTTCAGTAAATGCATGAATATAAATAGTACATTCTGAGTAAACACTGGGTCAAGCACTTTTCTTAAGTACACACAGATTTTTCCAGACACTACAAAGATTCCACTGACTGTACTAATGAAGACTGCTATGCCTCTGCATATGAACGCTCTTTCTCACCTGTAGGAAATGTAACTCTTAATTCCTTTGAACTTTGTCTGTTTGGTGGGTTCCTCCACAGAGCAACTGAATGCATTACGATCTTCCCGCCACTGCGGACCCATAGGTCCCATTTCAATAAGATGAGTTTCAGGCACTCTGCCCATCTGTGGCACATCACCAAGTATAAAGGCCTCAACGCCTGACCTTACAAAGCTAGAGAACCTGTTTAAGTTCCTCCCCACAACACTGCCCCTTTTTGCACCTGCCACACTGTCCTGGCGTTCCAGTTGTGGCCGTGGTCGGTGGGTATATTCAGGTCTTGGGTTATGGTGGTGTGGTGGCTGATTGTATGGGACACCATTTGGACCACTTGGTTCTTCTGCAACAGACTGTCCATCATCCCATTCATCCCAGTCATCATCATCCTCCTCATCATCATCGTAGCTCCCATGATGTGTAGTATCTGGATAACTTTGATGGTGTGCTGGGTAGTCTACTTGTACAGATCCAGAACGGGGTGGTTGAATGATTTCAACATATGATGCTGGAAACAGCCCAGTCTCACCACGGGTATTTGTGCCCTGAAGCCACCCATCCAGCGAAACCTCACTTAACAGACGTAGCTCCTCATTCTCCAGGATGTCTATTTCTTCTTTGTTCTCACTCTGGAAGCTGTACAGAGCTCGAGCTTTCAGTGCCATGATGAAAAAGACTGGAGCAAAATCCTGCAACGGTAATGAGCAATATGATTAAAAAAGCCATTAACATTTAAGTTTCATTATATAAACATTAACAACTGAAGATCTATTTCCTTCTCTTTAGTGATCTTGTACGCATAATATCAGGTAGTGTACTGATACAGTCTAGTTGCAAAATGGCAATTACATTGCCCTTTGCTATTTATTTAGTATTGCTCACAGTCCAGGGTAACAAGGAGTTTGCCATCAAAGCAAATTGTTCAACCAAGAGAGTTTTGAAACAGAGTGCAGCTAATGAAGAGGGTCGGAGAGTAAATTGTAGTACAAAAAGGTAATTTATTGAATAAAATATCCACAGTAAACTGGATGCACTATTTAAACCAACAGACCCCACACCATTAAAATTTGATTATTGCAACTAGGGTTGCACAGATACCAAGTACAGTACTCGGTACAAGTACGAGTACATGTACCGATACTTTTGAGCTCCAAGACTAGATTAGAGAAAAATTCAAAAATTAGGAGGCAGCTGTCATTTGTAAGGAGCACACGGAGCTCCTGGGATTTGTACATCTCTGTTTTAATGTACGATTTTGTTTTTATAAATATAAATAAAGGGATGCACAGATACCAGTTTTGCGAGTACGAGTACTGGTACTTGCCGAGTACTTACAAGTACGAGTACTGAAACATTTTTGTTTATTGTCATGTGACAGTTTTTCTAAAACAATACAGACTAATGATTTCAGGACAGTGGTGGGGCGCCAGAGCCAGGTCCCAGCTGCACCCGCTGCAACCCTGGCAGTTCTCATGAAAATGCAGAGTATCTGCACTGGTACTCGAAAAGTATCTGTGCATCCCTAATTGCAACAATCCATCCATTCATATCTGCACCCAAACAGGGAGTTTGCCACCGTTACAGAAAATGTATCAATTAGCAATGACCAGTTTCCAGGGTTGAAAAAAATACAGTGCTTCCTGTCATGGCCTAAAGGTTTGCTGTATCTTAAGATAAATGCAGTTGTTCTGCCTATACTGAAAACCCACATACAATGAAATATTTAGCTACAGTCATAGAAAGTTAAAATATATGTATAGCCAAAACCTTTTGTTTTGGATATGTAAGGAAGGCTTAGAACCCCTGTCAAGTTGTTACTACTGTCTGTGTTCCCGCTGGGGAGAATAACCCTGCCTTTTTGTCCTAGTAACCACTGTCACCGAGATAAAAAGCGATGGGAAATCAAACATTTTTAGTTGCCCCCAAAATAGGTATAAAGGGGGAAAATCTTACAATGGCAACACCTGTTCAGGTGACAAATGTCTAATCTTACTTTGCAGAGATTTCCTCTCACTTCCTGTTGCATCTCTGGGACAGGAAGTAAGAAGAAAAGAAAATGTTCCCAATGGCACAGGATGGAACCCAAAAACTCTGTATATACTAATTAAAATGCAATGCACCTCAGTACTGTGAACTGAACAAGCATGCACTTTTCTACAGTACAAATCAACTGGCCTTAAGAGGATGGCACACAGTCTTTTTTGGTTAACATTTTATGTTCTGCTGGTAAATTAGACCGTTGTCTCATTGAAGCTTAACTGCAGTCAGATAGCTAAATGCACAGTTGAAATAGATAGCTGAAAAGTTTTACCTATCAAGGATTTGTAATTCTGCTCTGCCATTCTTGTCATTCAGGCACCCTCACCAGCAGGGGCGTCCCGAGGCTGGGTGACACCCGGAGCGGTAACCGAGTGTCACACCGCCGAGACGTCACCACGCGCGTGGGCGATGACGTCTTTGTGCACGCGCGTCAGTATTCTGATACCTGCCGGCAGCCATCTTGGTGATGGACGCCGGCAGAGAGAGGAGGGGACAGTCACCCGGCGGGATAAGGTATGCCGTCGGGTCCCCTGTCGGGCGTTCGGTCCATGACCGAGCGCCCAACTTTTCACAGGGGGGTAACACCAAAATGACTGTGTCATTTTGGTGTCACCCCTCAAATGGTGTCACCCGTGTGCGGGCCGCACCCCCGTACCTCCCTTGTGACGCCACTGCTCACCACCAGCACAACCAGTTGCGCCCGCCCCAAGATGCTTTGCGGCCGCCCGAACAGTTTCGGATTCTCGGACTAGTAGTCCGAGAATCCGAAACTAGTAGTAGAGATATGCAAAAAAAAAGGAGGGTTTAGAAACCCTTTAAGCATCATAGCCTTGATCAGGACCCTCTCCAACCTGTGATTGGGCAAAGAAGGAGCAGATGCACACTGATGAGGTTGCCTCTCTGCTCTCTTCTCCTGTAAGCACGGTGCCAGATTTAGACAACACTCAGAAAAGCCTAACTGGTTCACAGTGCTGTGATGTGCAAAAGATTACAAAATCTGATTAAAGAAATGTCAGGCTGTTATGCTAGTTCTATGTAAAAATGCATTTAATTTGTTTTTGAATAAACACATAAATGGATTAGAAGTTGGTTTTTCATACCTGCTTGGAGTTTGGTTTTAAGGAATACCCGTGTAAAGATTAAACCTGCTAAACTGCAAGTAGGACTGTAAAGAAGTCACACAGAGTTTCCTGTTTGAACCTTTTGACATCTTCATGAGCCACCAAAGTGCCTAAAACCCAGGATAGGGCATTATGCAAATGTAGGTTCAAATATGGGCTCTGGCCCGCCCTTTCCAACACTACGCTCCTGGTCAGTGGGACAGCCCATCACACTGAGGGACCAAAAGTGATGTACTTTAGACAGAAAGGCCCATGTGAATTATAACTTTCACACATTTAAAGTGTATGTCAGGGCAAAAAAAAAAAAAGATGCAATACATCCCTGCAATAAATTCACATCTCTCCATGTTTTATCCCTTTAAAGACCATACAAGTACAGAAAAATGTCTGTTGATCTGCCAGAAATGCACACAGCTCCTAAAACCCTGTTGTGGACTGACAAAACACAGTATTGTTGTGGACTAATTGGTGTCAGCACTGCTCAACTGTCTTTTGTCAAAAGATGAATCTCTCTGAATCTGACACCAAGTCTCTCTCAGTATACTTATATCTACTACATTTAATGGTGTATTCTTTAAAAAGAAATTACATTGTTTTACATAGAACAAGCATCAGTACTTCACTGACATCCTTGGCACAACATTCCTCAAGATGAGAGAGGGAGGTACAGCACTAGAGCTAATTAGTCTCTCCCACGTGCACATTTGCTGACAAGAGGTGAGAACAGAGTGAGCAGAGTTGGTGATTTATTAGTGTTGCTGCTCCTTTATTGTCCAGTCAGCAGTCTGCAGGAGGGGTTGTTGTCACCATTTTGGTTGAGTGGTCTGCCTGAGGTGTATAAATAAGAGAAGTGGCTGGATAAATTACAAATCATTTAGCAGATAAGCCAGTTCACATATGTGCATTTCATATATGTATTTAAATGTCTCTCCGGAGCTCAGCTTAAAGTGGACCTTTACCCCTTTCACTAAAAATCACATCAGCATGCAGGTCTGCAAACTGATATGAAATCACTTAACAATCGATTGGCTAAATAAACATAGCTTTCTTGACTTACAATTACTGTTTTCCACTTCCTGGTCCTCTTAGGCATTAGAAATGTAGCCTGTGCCCAAGAGATGAATCCTGGGAAGGTTAAGTCAGCAGTGCATTGCTGGGAAATCTCATTTGTAAGCTGCAAAATCTCACAAGATCTCAGAGGAAGGCATTTTCCCCCTGAGATGATGTGCATGGTCACGTGCCAGAGTTCTAGGAAGTAAAGGGAGATAAATTATTCTGCCCAATGGCCACTGTGAGAAGAATGGGGAAGAAAAGAGAAATAAGGTATGCAAAGAATAAAAAGCCAGCAATTATCTCCAAGTATCAATTTGTAAATTGCCATTACTAAAAAGTCCCAAAAGGTGTCTTTGTTGTTATTTGAAATATATGGGTAAAGTTCCTCTTTACCCTCCTGCCACCAGCCGTACACATGGCAGCACAGAGGTGAGCTTTCTGCCGCGCTGTCATATATGCACACGGCTGGCATATGTTTTACGCTAGGAGTACATTCAACCATGCTCCCCCAGCACTGTGACTACATTGTCATGAATAGTTCCAGGTCACCCAGTAAAGGAAGGCAGTAGGACAGTCTCCCGATTATATGGTCCCTGTGACAGTCAATCACAGTAATCAAGCGACCATGAAGCCCAGGAAATGTATCCGGTATTTAGAACCTGTTAAAAGGGCAGCACTAGGGGGTTAATGTACGCTGCCTGCAATTACTTAACATTTATGATTTTTTTTACCCATGCACGCATGTAGGATGCAAGTTATCTGTATTACATTAATGTGTAATTACTGTTCCAATATCATACATAGCCGGCCATCTGTGTGAGTCACCATTTTTCCAGGGAAATTGCTATTTTGCCATCATACTTAAACTGCTCAAGACTGTAAAATGGATAAAGGTCTAAGGATGTCTGCAGGAAGAAAATCCTAAAACGTGCCACCTAAAAGTCCTGTGAGCTCCTATAATAAATACTATAGTGCAGTTTACACTGCAGCGTTAGTGCTGTAATTGGTTCTTTTTCGCTCTCTGGTGGTGTTCCCTTTGTGAGCCACAAACCGCCGTCAGATGGCCACTTCTCACAACTCTGGGGCCAAGCTAAAGTCACAGTCGTATTTGGATTCAGAGTGTTCAGTATATAAATACAAATTGCATGGTCTTGTTAGTGGTTCTGACAAAAGTATTTAACATTTAAATGTAGTGTAATTTGAATACACAAGCTCATGCTTAACAATGAGGTTGCGGTAATTTAATATGAGCTGCCAGCTTCTGCATATATAACAGGTGCCGCACCTGCTCCAGGCATCAAGGGTTCTAGAAACTCAAAGTATAATAAACATTATAATTATAATATAGAACAAAATAATAAATCATAAATGTGAACCAGTGTTCATTAAAATGAACCTGTGAAGATAGAAATATTAGGAGTGTCTATTGCGGACATGTTTTTAAAATTGCAGGCTCTAGGGCTGTCACCCTGCCCCTTGCTTCAATACCTAAGGGGACACTGGTCTGGAATAAGTAGTCAGGCTTCAGTTCAAACTGCAGACTTCACTGGCTGCATGCTTGTTGTGGGTCAGGTCGTGAAGCCAGGATGAAGATGACAACACTGCATATTTTCCTGGGCCCAGCGGAGGTGACAAGCGACTACAGGTGAGTGGGGACAGGGGAATATGGAAAGGTACTGTTTTTTTTTTACCTTAATGCAGAGAATGTATTAAATGAGAACTATGGGGAGAGTAAAATTCACTCAACCCCATGATTAGAGCCAATGTGTGACACTGAAGCTGTTGGCTCTACTGATGGAGAACTGAGCAATCACATACCGCTGATTACTCAGTTCCCGATCTTCTCCCTGCAGAGAGCGGTGACTGTCACTCTCCATTCCTCCAAAGCTGACTGGAGGGATGGACAGGGGATGGGGTGGTCACAGCTGGCTACAGAGGCAGAGCCAGCTGTCAATCAGGCAGCATGGTGGATCCCGACAATATTGTCAGGATCAGTCCGGGCTGCAGCGTGGCTCTGTGCCGCCAGCATACAAAAGGCAATAGCCTGCTATATGCTGAGTTTAGGGTCACAGGAGGATATTAGTATATGTCCTCCTGTCACCCTAAAGAGAACTATGAGCAAAAAAAAGTCTGGGCCATAGTCCTCTTTTAAGGTAAAAAACGGCTAGCCTTCAGTACTACTTTAAATGACTAAGTCATTATTCAAACCATTAATATCCCCCCATAGTTAGTTGTGCAATCAGTTTTTTTTCCAGATGTGTTTTTGCATACCAATAACTTCTTTAAGTACTTTAGCTGGCCAAAAAGAATAGGCAGTGATGAGGCATCAGCAAACCATCTGATGGCTGAATGTTTTTCCCCAAGTTATTGAGCATCTCCCTTTTAAAGAAGAACTATGAGGTGAGTGCTTTTCACTCACCTCATAGTTCTAGCCGACCTGTGACAATGAGACTGTCACAGGTCGGCTCAGTAGATCGGGAAGTGAGCGAACACATAACGGTGCTCGCTCACCTTCCGATCTTGTCACAGCTCTCTGCCGTGACAGGGGAGGGGCTGGATTATCCCCTCCCCGATCTGCCGGTGCTGACTGGCGGAACGGACGGGGGAGGGTACAGCTGGCTCTGCCTCTAGATAGGCAGAGCCAGCTGTCAGTCACACAGCTGGGCGGATCCAGACATAATTGTCGGGATCCGCTTCAGCTGCGGCGTCTCAGTATACTCGAAAGTAATGTCGGGATCTGTCCCGGCTGCGGCGTCTCTAGCTCGCGGTATACTGAGCCTAGGGTGACGGGAGGACGCTAGTTTGTGTCCTCCCGTTACCCTAAGGAGAACTATGGGGAAAAGCCCTGACCCCATAGTTCTCCTTTAAGCTGGCCATGCAGTATACAATTGCCCCATCCATGCTGAACGGGGTGAATGGAGGAATGTCCCCTAAAAGCTATTGTATTCTGACAGCTGGAGCCCATGGCTGCAGTTAATTGGCTGCAGTCACTGTTCATCCACCAACTTTCCAGCCGACTCTTTTCACGAATGACGATCGAAAAATACGTCTTTTGTCAAAATCAGACCAGAGGACCACAGATCAGCAAGAATCAGATGAGCTGAAATCCAACTTTACAGGCATACTAACATGCATATAAAGATCATGCAGTCTTCAGGAGGAGCAAGCCCACCTGGGGCAAAACGCGTTGAGATAAAGATACAAACCATTCTAGGCATTATCTGCAGTGATACCATCCACACAGATAGGTACCTTTAAAAAGGCCGATAACAATACAGAGACTGCTCTTGCATCTGCGATAGCTGCCTATTATGTATTTAATAAATGGAGATGTATATTGATTTTATTGTTTCATCATGTATATAGTTGTACAATACAATTTTAATTGGTAATAATTAAAATGTATCATTTTTAACAGTTACTTATCATCTCAGCACCTTTAAATGTGTGACACTGAATCTGTCGGCTCTATTGATGGAGAACTGAGCGATCGCATACCCTGATCTTCTCCCTGCATAGAGCAGTGAATGACTATCTTTACTGATTTGTTCTTGGTTCACTCACTTCACATACACTTTAAATCTTAAAAGCAGGATCATCCCTAAAATGAGGCAGCCTGAGGCAGTTGCATCAGTCGGCATCTCGTGGGTTGGCAGCAGGCCAAGCTGCATGGCCGCTCTGCTGCACAATGTTTGGAGTGTGCCTGCCGCCCCTTTCTGGCCAGAGTGTCCCAGGTTGCTAAGAGCTGGGCGGAGAGATGTATATCTCCCCACCCAGCTCTTAGCAACCTGGGACGCTTTGAACGTTGTCCCACCTAGCTCCTAGCAACCAGTGACATCACTGGCTGCCAGGAGCTTAGCAGGACACTGCGTCCCCCCCCCGGCTTCAAAAAAGATAGGGATGCCCCTGCTTACAAGTGCAAAACCTTTACAGTAGCTTCCCTACACTGGTTCTTTTTCTTTGGCAACAATGTTAAAGGAGAACTATGAGGTGAGTGCTTTTCACTCACCTCATAGTTCTAGCCGACCTGTGACAATGAGACTGTCACAGGTCGGCTCAGTAGATCGGGAAGTGAGCGAACACATACGGGCGTTCGCTCACTTCTCGATCCTGTCACGGCTCTCTGCCGCGACAGGGGAGGGACTGGCTTCCCCTCTCCCCGCTCCGATCCTCCAGCGCTGACTGGCGGAACGGACAGGGGAAAAGGCAAGTACAGCTGGCTCTCCCTTTATGTCACTCACGCAGCTGGGCGGATCCAGACATAATTGTGGGGATCTGCTTCAGCTGCGGCGTCTCAGTATACCGCGAGCTGTAGCTCTGTATATACCGCAAGCGTCTCTGTATACTGCAACTCACCCCCTCCCCTGCCTGATCCTCCAGCGCTGACTGGTGGAATGGACGGGGGAGGGGGCGGGCACAGCTGGCTCTGCCACTGGATAGGCAGAGCCAGCTGTCAATCCTGCAGTTGGGTGGATCTCAACAGCAATGTCGGGATCCGTCCCAGCTGCGGCGTCTCAGTATACAGTGAGCTGTAGCTCGCGGTATACTGAGCTTTGGGTGACCGGAGGATGATAGTTTGTGTCCTCCCGTTACCCTAAGGAGAACTATGGGTGAAAAGCCCTAAGACCATAGTTCTTCTTTAATGTTTTACTCTATAGAAACAAAATTAGAGGTGGAAAAATGAGGTCAAGGTGAACCACAAGTTGTAACAATTGTGACCTTCGTAACATCAATGGGTGAAACATTTCCCATAAATATGCCACAAAAAAGTTAATAAACACATCATAGAATATAATGGAATCTTATTACATTACACCAAATCTTAGTCTTGTCCTCAATAGTCCTGTGACAACTTTATGAGCTAGAGGATTGCAAATAAAAAGGAAACCACCTAGATGATTGTTCTGTTCATCCGTTATTTGTACAGTACAGACAGAGGGCTGCCCTGGTGATCTCTCTGTCAGTGAAATGTATTTAATATGCTGAAAGAAAAGACATTCCAGAACAGAATATTGTTCTGTGATCAACACATTTCATAATCAGTCAGAAATATCTGTAGCATTAGATCTAGCATATACAGCATATTCCAGGCCACATATTTTCAGCCATATAGCACCATGGGGGGTTCGTTAACATAATCTGCATTTGAGCTGCGCTGGCGGATTTTTCTGCGCAGCCCGAACGCAAGACAAGGCAATTTGCCTTCTCATGGATGGTGACAGTTCATACCACTGCATTCTGGTGGTGTGCACTTAAAAATAGTACGGCATGCAGTATTTTTTTTTTTAAGCGCACCGCAGTGAGGTGTGGTATCACCACATCGCACCGCAGTGAGCCCATAGAACGTAATGAAATGTCACTTGCAATGTTTCAATAAAGTTCTAACAAAAGAAAACAGTCCAACGCGGCTCAACTGATCGCATCAGCGCAGTCTGCTGATTTGAACAAAGCCGGAGAGGAAATTAGAATCTATTCGTACTAAACAACCTGGATGGAGGAATCTCCTGCAGTGCTATTGTATTCTGACAGTTTGCCCTGCTGACTGTCAAAATACCTAAACAGTGACTGCATCTGATTGGATATTTTATGACTTGGTTCCTTCGAAGGATGTCAGATGGGAGCCGGCAGACAGGGCCACCCCATAATTGAAGTTCTTGATGAACCAGACAATATTTACTCAGCTTTAAACACCATTAGGACTAGGAGCCCTGGTTTACATTAGGGGTTAGGATTAGGGGCTAGGAGCCCTGGTTTACATTCTGGCAGCTGCCCAATGGGGATTTCAGACAACTATTAAAGTACTTAAAATCTGTTAAAGCAGTTTAAAAAATTCATGTTTTATAAATGTAAAAACAATGAGGATGATTCAATAAAGCATGTGTCATACTTTTCTGGCGTTATGGCCGTATTAGAAGGTCCTGTGCCAAAATCATGCTTGCTGTATGACAATTTTCTTGCTATTTCTGACATGCATGTGACAAAGTCAGCTAGTTCTTATGTGTGACACTTTTACATTCTGGCTGACTGCGACGAATTGATTAAGGAATACCGACAGATTGGT
>NW_017306435.1:702467-722528 GCF_000935625.1 Nanorana parkeri | reverse complement strand
CAAAAAGTTTGAAAAAAGGGGGGGGGGGGGGTAAGAAGATCTTTTCCATGTTGGAGTAAATTGTGCTGCATGCGTAAATCTGAGGCAATTCAGCAACAGGTGCATATACATCTTACTGACAGTTACATAAATCTGTTACGCCATACGTTGGTGCATGTACTACGTGATTTATGAATTCCAAGTAATGTGAAGGGAGTTGGGCTTTAACATCAATACCATTAAAGTGATATTAAAGTAACTGTTAGTAGATGGACCGCTGCTGGAGACTGCTCTGTCCCTTTTGTACTGGACAGGAAGTCCAGGGAATAAGAGCTGAGAAAGCTGGATCCAGTTGTTTAGAAACATGATGACTGTATGTGCTTGGCCAAACATATAAACAAATACTGCTGGGCAATGCATTTTCCTTTGATCTGGATTCAATATTGAAAACAAGCTTGAGAGTTTAATACTACTTTAATATGATATCAATAATTGAACAGTACCCAGGTGGTTGCTAGGTTTGTCATGGCAGGTACTGAATCATTCAGTCCTTGTCACAATAAGCTTCCTGAACTCGCGAGCCACCAGGCTGCTGTCATTTACCAGTGAAAGACACTGTGAGCAGGAAAGCAAATAAATGCTATCAAATTCATATCAAGCAGTATGCCAATATCATTTTTCAACTGGTCCTTTCATTACAGAAAGCAATATACTCTGTATACTGCAAAAAGTACACAGTAATTCATGACAACCAGTCATAGTAGCTGGACTTGCCATGTATATTATAGGGAACATTTAGAAATGTTAATTGTGCCTAAGCAGAACCCTGAAAAAGTAGCCTTCCGTTTAATTGCCTCCTAAAAAAAGCAATGCATTTCAGGGTGTATTAGCATAGGCACGGCTGTCCTGTCACCTCATAGCTGTATATCTGCAGTGTGAGATCTAAGGCTCTGCTGCCTCCGATTGCTAGTTTTAGGAGATTACGAGTGAGATTCAGAGATGGAATTACTATGCTACTCACTGTTTTCCTTGCTGGAGGATCCGATAAGAGGAATATAAAAACCCTGCCAACATGACTGTCTCCACACAGAGACTCAGTGCAGAGAAAGATATAGTAAATCAGTAATGGGGTGAGATCAGTTGCAGGGAGACTACAGTCAATACCGATAACAGTTCTAAAAAAACACCTTAAATGGTCTTCCTGGAATAGATAAATAAAATTAAACATAAGAGATGAAATACTTAAGTAGAGGAACTGCCATTCTAGACTCCAGTCTGTGCACATTACATGAGCAAACACCTAGACATTTGGTCATGTGATCTCTGTTTAAAGAACACATCACCCCAGCCTTGGGGTTTGAACAGGGAACATAGAAAACAATTGTTTCCTACTTGCCCTTATGGTGACTGGCAAACCCCAGACACTCTACATTGTGTGAACGAGTCCTAAAAGTAAATGAAATGTCTAGGCGGCTAATCATGTGATCAGGATTAGAGGGAGCCTGGAGGAGCATTTTTCCACAAAACATATTTTATCCCCTCTGTTATTCTTTATTTACCTTTACCAATAAGACCACATTCCCCACTGTCCTAAAATCTAAACTGCAACACAATCCTCTGTGATACTTATGTGTTTGTGGTTCCAAGATCACTTTAGGTCAGGGGTGGGCAACTCTAACTCTCCAGCTGCTGTGGAACTACAAGTACCATGAGGCATTGCAAGACTCTGACAGCCACAGGCATGACTACAAGAGGCATGGTGGAATTTGTAGTTTCACCACAGCTGGAGGGCCAGAGATGCCCACCTCTGCTTTAGGTTCTGGTGCCAGAAGTCACAAGGGAAACGTATGTTCAAGCAGAGCCACTAATAGGCTGCTCAGGCAAAGGCAGCTAATCAGTAGCTCCCCCTGCACACAAATCCCATCTCTCTCTCCAGGTTGACATAAGGGTCAAATGACCCCAGCGTGGTTCACTGTAGGACAGTTAATGTGTTGTGTTAAGGCAGCCTCTTCATTTAAATGAGCCGACTAATGCACCACAACAGACCAAAAATCATGCTTGCTGCATTTGCTGAATTGCAGCACATGGTGGTGCATTACCGCAAGCTGCAGAACACTGCAACACTAGTGCATTGGGAAGGCATGCAGGGTGACAGTCAGCATGAACAGCACCGCATTGTACAAACACGTGTAGGGCACTGGTATGCGTAGGCTCTTACTTGGCAGGAGCCCAAACCTGCAGACAGGTAAATATACCAGAATTCTAGCAGCAGCTTACAATTTATAACAGCAAGGGGGAGGATAGCTTAGCAGGGGTAGCCAAACTCTGGCCCTCCAGCTGTGGTGAAACTACAAATCCCATGATGCATCTCTCTCCGGGAGTCATGTCTGTGGCTGTGAGAATCTTGCAATGCCTCAGCTGGAGGGCCGGAGTTTGGCTACCTCTGGCTTAGGGTTTAGGTCCATTTGGAATCATAACTTCAGCCAAAACGTTTTTGCATTAGTATTGGATAGAGAGGGAATGGTTAGAATCACTGGCCATTTGTATTTGGTCAGTGTGCACTACCTGGCTGTTTATGCCAAATTACTACATAAAAACCATATAGTAAGGCTGCTCGTCAGTTATTTAGTCTAGATTTGCTTTCAATATGGCCACACGTGGGATTGATCCAACCATTCAGAGCCTGTACTACAGAAAAGAATGACACAACAACCAGAACAGAGAGGGAACTACATATATCTATCAGCTCCCAATTGAAACACATATTAAAGGATATTTTAAGTAATATTAAAGTCAAAAGGTTTTTAAGCTCTTTCAAATGCTGATGTTTAAAAGTTTTAGGGGTCTATTCACAAAAGGCTGAAGAGTTGGGAGAAGGCAGGAGAAGTGAACAATCTAGGCCAAAATAGCCGATTTGGAAAAATTCTCCAATTCAGATCACTTTCCAGTTCGGCTATTTTGTCCTAGATTGTTCACTTCTCCTACCTTCTTCAAACTCTTCACCATTTTGTGAATAGACCCCTTAGTTTCCTGCAGAATCAGTTGGTTCCCTGAGCATTGGCCCTGATATCCTGTTTTAGGGGGAGTCCTTTCCCTTGCAGGGTTCTATGGAGCCACTCTTGTGTAAGTAAACTGTGCGTGTCAAATACACAGGCACAGAAAGGCAATCCATTCCCCTCCTCCCTGCTCCTCCATCCTCCCTTCTCCAAGCTAGCAGAGTGACAGCTGCTGGGAGACTGTTCTGTCTCTTGTGATACTGTACTCAACAGGAAGTTTAGAGAAATGTAGTGTGGCTGTTTGAAAAGAGGATGTCAGTAAGTTTATGGGAAAAATATATTTGTTTGAAATGGATTCATTATTGAAAAAAGTTTGAGAGTTTAATAAAGCACAAGAATAAAAAAAAAACTGCAGCTGCAGCTTACCAATCCTCTGATGAGGTGGTTGCATTTGTTTTCTTTTTTCAAGGCCAAGTACATTTTGTGCAAGTACAAGAAATTCCTATTGATCCTGCCAGAAATTCGGCCTCATTGTTAATTTCCTGTGCTCCAAAATGAAACCACAAACAAATGTTATCAGCCCTCCCAGCTCTCTTATGTGAGCTAGAAAGCACCACGCAACTACACCATGAAGAAAAGGAGAGAGGGAGGTATTTGTAGCCCAAACCAAGACTGTAGCCTAGGGTGACATCGCAGCTTCTCCATAGGTACAGTGCAGTGAGCAAGCACTGTTATCCTAGGACAGAAGGTGTGTTATTAACAGGATTACCATGGGGAAAATAAAGGAGAAAAAAATCCTGAAAGGAAAAGCAATGCAGCCGTGACAAGCTGCAATATATGACGTTTTGGGGTTTAAATAAGCTTTAACCCCTAAATGGAGAGACAGGTATTCATTATATAACGTGTTATAGTACTAACATCAGTCTAGGAGTCACAGGCTCATATGAATGCACTGAACAGCGAAGTGTATTATGAATACTTACCAGTGATTATTTCCAAGACTATCAGACAAACAGGTATGACGTGAATTTCAGCTCTACACACAGGCTGAGTTTAACAGATCCTAACACAAACCAATCCAAACAATACACGAACTCACCCCGGCAGTGATCCGCCTGAAGATTCAACGCTGACTGTGCACGGTGCCAATATTCCGATTATTTTGCCCAAGTCTGTCCCAGAGTTCACATTTTTCTACATCGCTGTGTAAAGATAAATCAACTTCCAAATGTAAAACTCAAATTTGCACTTCTGAGTATCCAGAGGCATTCAAAGTTCTGCTGCAGCTGGAAAAGGATCAAGATGCACAGGAAACAAGTAAAAACCCCACTATGCTGATTACAGATAAAAACATGTCAAACTTCCCCTGTGATGTAAGAAGTCAGAGCCCCAGGAATCCAATCCTTAAAAAAAAAAAAAAAAAAGCTATTTCCGTTTGTAGGGAGAAAAAAAAAAGCCAAGGCAGAGAAGGGACATCCATGTGCCATCGGGAGAAACAGTGCAGTGGGATTTCACATCACTTTTAGGCGATCATCAGTGCAGGAAAGGACTGGGATCCAGTGAATTCACAAATAGAGAGTAGGAGGTGGAATAAAAAGAATTTCTCTGAGCAGATGAGCAGTTGCTACATGTTGCAGCGAGTTCCTTCTCTGCACACAGGGATGTGTTACCTTCTGCCTGGAGGTGGACAGAGGGTGTGACAACACCAAGCCTGCAGCCAAGGGGGATGGGAGATCTCTTTTAAGGATAATAGATCTTTTGGGGATCTTAGGAAAGCCACAATAGCCCCCTCTGTGTCTTCTTACCCCTGTGTTATGTTAAACTCCTCCTTTTGTTCATCCCTCCTTTCCAGAGGAGGTGCTACCAACATTTGAGGAGTGTGTTTTCCCCTCTGCTCTTCCACCTTTGACTTGCTTCTTTTACAGGCACATAAAATAAAAACACAGCTCGCTCTATAGTTCCAGCTCAGCGCCACACAAGTTTCCAGCGTGTTTTCTGGGGAATAGGATTTAGTGTAACATTTTCAGTGTAAGATATTTTGAAATAATTCATCTATTTTTAAACATAAATCTGTTGTGATTTTACTTCTGCTCTCTCTTTTGCAGCGTACCACAGACAGCACGTAGTCGTCTGTCATGTTCGATTCACTTCATCGTTTTTTGTTTTTTTTCCGTGATGTCAGGAATAGGATATAGACACAAAAGGGCGTGAAGGAGAGGATAGGGCTCTGGGAGAAGAGGCAGAACTGCCCCTATGTGCCCTCTGCAGGGAAAGCATGAAAGCACAATCAACAGCTCCACACTCTCATAGGAAGTTGCAGTCAAATATTTACTGATCGTTCCTGGGCAGCACTGAAAAACATCTCTGCCATTATTAAAAGTATACCTTTCCCCCCAAAACAACAATTCACCAATAGATGCATAGACAGTCGCTGTCTTTTTAGATGTCAATTGCAGTTTATGACCTACAGTCTCCAGTGAACCTTGTGAGCTGTGCTTCTCGCATGCCTCCTCCAGCAACATCTGCTGAGTTCCCATGTGGGTATACCGCTCCTATAAATCAGGCACCCTGGACTACACATCCTTGTGCTTCTGCGTTGGAAGAGGCTGGTATGCACTGACAACTGTTGGACTATAGGGATGTTGTGTCCTGTAGTCTCACTTAAAGACGCCCGGAAAATAAAATATTAACCCTTGCAGTGGGGCTACCCCCGCACTGCGAGGGTTAGGTGCTTGTTTTGGTCTTGGTGCAAAAATAACAAAGTTATACTTACCTGATACTCGAGCTGGCCGGCTGTAACATTGCTCTCTACAGCCGGTCTCCTCCTCCGCTGCAGCGATGGTATGTCCCTTGGCGTCCTCATGTCCTATACACTATGTGTTGGGACTTAGGAGATCTTGAACGGCTGCAGTGGAGGGGGAGAGAGGCTGGAAGGACCGGCCATCTGGCTCCAAGGATTGGGCGAGTATAATTTAGAGCCTAGACGAAAACAAGCATTTAACCCTTGCAGCGGAGATAGCCCTAGTGCAAGGGTTAAGAAAACTTGTGCCCTGAGTTCTTCTTTAAAGGAGCATGTGTAACAGACTGGCAATGCCACTCCTAATTAAAAGGCAATGGCTTAGTGTTATCATCCTGCAACAAGAAACCTCCTCCACACAGCTGTAATTGGCAGAATCATCCAGTAAGGATCAATGTGAAGTAGTCTCCAAGTCCCTATTCCCACCATAGCGTTGCATGAATGCATGTCGCAGTTGAGCACATTCATGGGCGATCGCTTTCTGCTTTTGGCGCGCATCCCTATTGATTTCAATGGGCTCCTGAATGCGCTCCAAATGTGGGAAAGTAGTGTATGTAGTAAAATCTGCAACGTGTGTTCCGCATTGTTTCCTGCACGTTCACGCGCATTTGATTACATGTTTTCCCAGCCACGTTTGGGGTGCCATTACCTGCCATTCATGGAACAAGATGGTGTGATCGGGGCCTTTAATGAAATAATATAAGAAATTGCACTCTGCATTCAGCACTGTCCACAATTGCTGGTAAAACCAGCATAGGAGCCGAGTAACCATAAGTAATATTATACTAAACACCAAGTCACAAGTTTCAATCTTAGTGGCTGTCTCCACCCAAAACCAAAAAAATACACTCTTACTTTTCCTTTGCAGATAAAAGACAGGAAAGGCAATTCGTCCATCATTACATGTAAGCCATTCTTGAATCTCTTTACCAGGATCTCAAGTCCCCAGAGGTCACATGACTCTCCTGGTAAACGTGTCCACTATGCTCCTCCGATTGTATATCGGTTCCTTTTAATTTCATGTCTTCATTTATATTTTTCTCCAAATGTACATGCAGACAAACCTGTTCAGAAAAAAATGATAGTGACGGAGAGTTTGGAAATCCACATGGCTTAAATTTTAAACAACCTTTTGCTCCAACTGCTATACCACGTTGGCAGTGTTAGGCCAGGATCGCACCTTTGTTTTGTTGTAGCGCATAGTGATGCATCATGCACATTAGCCCTTTTCATTTTAAATGGCCCCTCAACGCACTAAGGTAAAACACCTGCGTTGTAGCACGTTGCATCACACGGCTATGCACTGTTGTGCGGTCTGTTCCCAAAAAAGGTCAGACGAGGTTTCCTGTGCACTAGGGTGTGTTGGGAGCCCATTCAAAAGGTATTGTCTGCCTTTTCCCTTTTGCTACCAGAGCCGATTTTTCATATATCTACTTACATATTTCCTGAAAGCAGGGACCCTGTCGAAAAAAATGGTGGTAGTTTCCATTTTTGTGTCACATGATATTTACGCTACTGTTTATCAAACCCACCTTTTAGTGCACACAAACATAATTGTTCAGTAAAATCTAAAAGACGAGGTTGCATCAAGTAAACAGATACCAAACACACCAAGCCTCAAAACTGTGTGCGCCTGTGAAACAGCGGAAAAACTATGGTAAACAAAATCACACATCAACTTAGAGTTAGAATTACTGCCCTCGCTCTGGCGTATGCGACGATATGCAACATGTGTGGCGCAGTTGACATTTTCCTACAAGTACAACCACAGCGTTTGCTGGGGAAGGGGGGTACCATGTTGGTGGTGATCAGGTGGCTTTACAGACAACCCAATTAATTCCACTAGAAAGCTGACAGTTGGCTGTGACAGTGTAGACAAATTCCATCTCAGATGCTTTAGCAGCTGGGAGTTTGTATACAAGCCTGTGCTGCTGCTAATGTATTACCTATGTCAGAGGGGGCAAAAGGGTTAAAGCTGAATTCTAGTATAAGCAAATGTTGTCGCAATATACGAGGCATGTTATTCCTACTTAAATCTTGGTCTGTGTAGTATGCCCACTATGCAGGAGATTCCTGTATTAAAGTCCGGTCACTGCTGCTCTCTCTTTATGCACGGTCACTGGTCTTGTATCTGCCCCTTCCTGTAGTTTTCTGCAGGCAGTCTGTAGTCCCTCCCAAAGCTCTGCTTTCTGCACAAGGTATGTGCAACACCGTTACCTGCTACTTTTATATGGTAATGCTGTATCTGGGTTTGCAATACTGTTTAGTGCATATAAGGTAGATTTATATCCCCTGTGGCTATTGAGGAATTTATGTAAATTAGAATTTTTGTGACTGGAGTTCAGCTTTAATGTAACATGCTTTAGCATCATATGTAACATGTTAATAGGTGTGCGTTAAAAGTGTATGTCAAGGCAAAATGTTAAAAAAAACAAAAAACTATTTAGCACATTTGCCCACGTATTATCCCTTTAAACATCCTGAAGTACGGAAAAATTATTGCTGATGTACCTGAAATATAATGAGCTCCTGTCTCTCTGACATGACAACACAGCTCTGAATTCCCAAGCATGTGGTGTCTGCCCTGCCTACTTCATTTCTGATGGATTACACAGAACACAGACTCCTCTTCATCTCTATAACTCCTCTTTGTGCACAGGCAGAGTGCACAGGAAGTTATCAGCTCACAACATTTCTTCCAACAGGTATTTGTTTGCACTTATCGCACAGATATAACAAAAGACTTTTAATGGTATATTTAGCAGACCAGGTGTAGGGTGTAACTGCGTGCAGCCACCTTGACATGTCTATGGGAGGACGCAGCTGCCTGCAGCTACATACCGACCTGAACATGCACAACAGTCTAAGCGTGTGCACCCGGATCTGCATGAATGTCGGCGATGGTGTGTACCTGCAGGCAGCTGCATCCTCCCTTAGAAATATACAGGTGGCTGATGCAATGACATGCTTCACCCGTCCCTCCCGGCAGCAGGTCTCTGCACAGGCTCTGTATGGATGTGCACGCCCATGTGAATGAATCCATAAGGATGAATTGCTTCAGAGTGCTCATACAACTCATTGACTGCTTGTTAATACTATGTAAATACTTGAGTGTCTATAACACTGTATGGAACATACAGCTTCACCCTCTCTTGCCAGAAGTCATAATAGAATTATCAATGTTGCTGGGAAGAGAGATCCCTTTCCTGTTATAGATAAAAAAAACAATTATAAGTCAGATATTCAGCGTCCGCTAACATATACTGTAAAGAGACCCACGGGCTAATTTAGTTAAATCCCGTTTTTGCTGACTTTTTCCAGAATTTGATGAATTTGGCATTGGAAGGTGACATTGCTGAGAAGAATTTGGCTCGTTTCCTTTTCCTAGATAAACCTGTTACTAGTGTAGCGTCAATTTTGCTTAATTTGCATACAAAACAATGACACCTTATAAGCATCAAGATTTTTTAGCAATTTTGCTTCACTCTGAAAACAGATGCTGTTCCTCAATCAATATACAAATACTTTCCCATGTCTTGTTCATGCGCACTGCTCACGTTTTTTAAACGTAACATATAGTGTTTGTGCATTTTCTCCTTTTGTATCTATTATATCTATGAGTAAGAATTAACAATTTAACATTTTTGCCATTTCCTCATGTTAACATGACATTTTGCATATGAACATTTCAGTTTACAATGAGCAACTAGCATGTGGGGCTTTGGTTTTAGGTTTTTGCATCTCTTTACTTTTACACTGTAAAAAGAATGTGATTGATTTCCTGCTGTTAGTTCTATTCAGCACACACAGCTAAGTCAGAAGAAAGACATATCCCTCCTCCTGGTCTCTAATTCATAGAGTTCTGCATGGCGTGTCCATACAAGCAAGATGGTCTAAAAGGAAGACGTTACTGTTGTTCTATCTTAATAGAAAGCACGGAATGCTTTGTGAAGGGTCAGAAATGTAGCCTGTATGAAACATTTGTTAAAAAAATAAAAGGTTTTATAGTAAGAAAAACATGCGAGACCAGTTTATAAACTTCCAAACATCAAGAAAGTAAATGGAATTGAGAAAAAGTTATAGTTTCCCTATAAAGATATATTTTTAACCAGTTGAGGGCTCCTGTGTAGCACTCAACGAAGAATGCTGGTATGTTTTGTGCCCAGAAACCTCCCCTCCATGGCATTCCTGTGGGCATCCATACCTTCTATTGGTTAAAAGAACGTATAGGCATGCTTCCTGTCTCCCTGTTACATCTCCATATTAAAAGGTTCCAGTTAGTCTGCTGTTCCTGTTCAAGCTCCTAAACACTGTTTCTAGTCTCTAGTTCTCCTACGTAGCTGTGTCAATTACTCCTGATATCATCTCCAGTATCTTGTCCACAATTCCAGCCGTTGCTGATGGCATTTTAAAGCCAGCAGTAGTGGCACATGCAGAAGTGGACACATTTGTTGGTATCCTCACAGCTCCTTATAAACAATGCTTAATTCTTCCTGAAAAGCGATGTGATTAAAGTCAATTGTCTCATGCAAACATCTATGCCCTTGCTATGTCATGGAGTAAAGCAAAGAAAGTGTGAAAAGGGATCAATTATTGCTTGTTCTACAAAGATCATTTAAAATGCCCTGGACAGATTTGATGGTACCCTTAGAAAAGGATGTATAAATCATTGTGCTCCTCCCAAGACCTCCTGCTCTCTGGCTCCCTTGTCAACTCCTCCCATGCTCGCCTCCAGGACATGCTCTCCCATTCTTTGGAACTCCTTACCACAACCTGTCCATCTATCTCCTACTCTGACTGCCTTTAGGCGATCAATAAAGACTCATCTCTTCAGGGAAGCCTATCCCAAGGCAAAATAACCACTTATATCTCTAAACAATTCATCCCCACACAGCCACCTCGTCATGTATCACTTGCCCCCTCCCTTTTAGACTGTAAGCCCTCAAGGGCAGGGCCCTCCTTACCATTGTGTCTTGAATTGTACTGCAATTATGTCTTTCCTATGTAGTAAAGAACTGTGCAAACTGTTGGCACTATATAAATCCTGTATAATAATCATTGTGATATTTAAAACTGTCTTCTTAAATACTGTAAATATTGCCTTTCATTTTGTAATCAGTCAGTCAGCATATATTAATGCAGAAAAGTAGTCACTCTGCTGTTTGGTATCATCGTGTGCACCACACTGAACATGGACCAGTGAAAGCAAAGGAGAGAGTTGTCTGAGGAGATCAGAAAAAAAATTATAGACCAGCATGTCAAAGGTAAAGGCTAAAAGACCATCTCCAAGCAGCTTTCTGCTCCTGTAACTACAGTTGCAAATATTAAGAAGTTTAACCCTTTCGCTGCCAAGGACGTATGGCATACGGACCTACAAAAGTGCTTCCAGCTGGCCAGCTCAGTATGCCATACGGACCTGGCATTTACAGTTCTACTATAAGCTGATGGTCGCTTTAGAATAAAAGTAATCAAATCAATAGGAAAAAATTGCAGAAAATTCAAAAATGGCTTGGCCAGCTGATTTGAAAAATGTTCCGGAGGGCTTGGCAGCGAAAGGGTTAAGGTCCAGTTGAGAGAAGCCAACCTCCCTGGATGTGGCCACAAGGGAAAATCTGACCCCACATTGAACAGGATAGTGTGAATGGTATAAATAGAACCAAGTAAAGCTTCAAAGAGATGTGAGCTGAAGTCTACGGCCAGGGTTCTGCTGTCTGTATCGCTACTGATAGCGAAATTCAACTTCACTTTTTGCTGCGGATCATTGTGGCTGAGATAGAAAGTGAAAGGAAATCAAAAATGTATTAGAGTTGTCACCACAACAAGAAGTGAAGGTAAATAATCTAATTGGGACAAATGTTCTGGTGATACCTTCATGAAACGAAATTCTCTTCATTATATGGAGTAGTTCTCTCATTTTCTGTTGTGTCTTTAAAACAGGAAGTAAAGGAAAATCTATGCGACAGGACGCAGACAGCAAAAAAAAAACAAACAAACCCTGAAAGGGTGTGCCAACCCTCCCTTATGCAACCAAAAAATAAAACAAAGTTTTGGACATACATAGTAATTTTGGAGATTTGCATAGTAATTATGGATATTTATAGATACATCTTCATACCCCTTTGTGACTACAGATTATGTATATGGACTCATATGCAATAAGTATCATGTGTTAGACTGTTTATAATATGTTCTTGTGGCATGCAGGCATTCCTTTTTTATTATTTGCAACTTATTTCAGTTGGGCAAGAAGAATCAAATCCTCCCCCACTGCAAACAGAGTCCTTTTTTTTGGAACACTGTAGTAGATAAATAGTTTTCCTCTGGATATCCTTGTCATGTTTATTGTCTTTTGTTAATGATGGATAACAGGGATCTTTGACATCTTTGTTAGGCCACATTACTGCAGTTTGCAGTCTACAGATCTGATGGTTATTTATACACTAGACACCAAGACTCTATTCTGCATTCTAATCCACTCCTTACAACGGGTTACTCGAATACACACACTGGAGATATAGAAGATTTCCTGACTCCCACCAGGACACGTACAGAAATGTAGGGGAAACACAGAAAATCTAGCTTGCAATGTTACATTCAAAACAACTCTTAAGAATATAAACAATGTATTGAAAAGGAAATAACCACAACAGCATTTCTCAATATATTCTTATGATGGCCTTCCCTACCCATTTCCCAAAACACTTCATTATGAATATCCGTTCAGACAGGAAGATATCCTGGAGATCAGCCTGTTCACTTCTAAAGACAAACATCTCCACTTCTAATATGACACAATTAACAACATAATGATTAAATATAGGTACAGAGAAAAAAAATGAAATAATTGTACTTTTATTTATTTCATGAGGTGAGTGCTTTTCACTCACCTCATAGTTCTAGCCGACCTGTGACAATGAGACTGTCGCAGATCGGCTTAGTAGATCGGGAGGTGAGCGAACACATACCGGCGTTCGCTCACTTCTCGATCCTGTCACAGCTCTCTGCCGTGACAGGGGAGGGGCTGGATTCCCCCTCCCCGCTCTGATCCGCCAGCGCTGACTGGCGGAACAGACGGGGGAGGGGGCGGGTACAGCTGGCTCTGCCTTCAGATAGGTAGAGCCAGCTGTCAGTCACGCAGCTGGGCGGTTCCGGCATAATTGTCGGGATCCGCTTAAGCTGCGGCATCTCAGTATACCGCGAGCAGCAGCTCGCGGTATACTGAGCCTAGGGTGACGGGAGGACGCTAGTTTGTGTCCTCCCGTTACCATAAGGAGAACTATGGGGAAAAGCCTTAACCCCATAGTTCTCCTTTAATAGGGCAAGGGAAACACCAAAACGGTTTATAATGACAGCCAAGGTAACACCTAGCTATGTAGTCACAATTCAAAGATATGTAGGCTGTAGGTAATTGTAAGTACCATGGAAGAACCTACAATATATGTGTAATGAAGGTTCAGTAAAACCAGAATCTCAGCGCACGCTCAAGCACGTGCACTCATGCACACAAACATTAGCATGCAGGCGCATGCGCATTAGCCAAATGGTCTATTTAAACAGATGTTTGCCATTGACAGATTGCCGAGTGGTCTTCAGCTTGTTCCTGTCTATCTGTGATCTGATTTATCCCGCTTACCTAAGTACGATCTGGCTTGTCTTTGGCTCTCTGCCTGCCCATTGTGCCCTTGGCCTGCATGCTGGACTCTGAATTCTGCCTTCTGCAATGTACCGGTCTATTACCAACCTTAACTTGTGACCCCAACTCTGCTCTTGGTTTCTGATTTGGTACTCTGCTGCTCAGCTTTTACCGACCTTGACTTGTGACCCCGACCAGGCCCGGATTCCCCAAAAGGCCACCGAGGTCAGACCTTGGGGCGGCAGGGCGGTAAGGTGTGGAATCCCCCGACGCACCGAACATACAGTTCCGGGCGCCGGGCAGTAAGTTGCCTTCTACATTTAGTCCTGCTTTGGGAAGGTGGACTAAATGTAGTGTGGGGAAGCCGCTTGTTCGTTTACAAGTGATCGCAGCGATGTCGCCGTGATCACGTGTAAAATGTGTGCAGCCTGTCCCCCGCCCCCCTCTGCACCTATCTCTCTCCTCTGGTTCCATCCTCCACCCGGCCGCCGAGTCTCTCTCCTCACTAGTGATGGTCTCGGGTGTGTTCGCAGCTCCACGTGCCGAGCCCGCCAGGAAGCTGACAGCGCCAATCACAGGCACAGGGACATTTCCCGATCTCTGCAGCTGCCGACCGTGATAATGTCTCATTTAAAAAAATATAAAAAATAAAATAAAAAATTGTAAAAAAGTAAAAAATAAATAAAGAAACAATAAAAAATAAATAAAACTAACCTTGCCGCCCCTGCCATCCGGTTGGCATTCTCCGTTGATGGGGGGGCGCATTGCAGAACCTGGCCTTGGGGCGGCAGGGAGAGTAAATCCGGCCCTGACCCCAACTCTGCTTCTGGTTCCTGCTCTGGTACCCCAGTATTCTAGTGTTTGGTCCTTGTTCTGCAGCCTATAGTCATCTGGTCCATGCACCTAAGCCTCTACACTGATCCTGTTCAGCCTGCAACACCAGCACTTGTGCCACTCAGACCCTGAAGCCCCCTCCTCAGCTCGGTCTCCACCTAGGTACGTGACAATATGTCACTGGTACTGCCCAGCGATATTGAGCTGATGCTCAGATACCACCAAATTCAAAGCTAAGCAAGCTCTCATACACTGATAATGCTCCTATATCTACTTAAACATATTTTTGAGGAATTTTTTATAACCAAGAATGGCAAACTGATCATTGGCTGTAGTAAAAATTGACAATATGCCCTTACATGTCAGAAATACTGAAGTTATGCACAGGAAGTGTTGATATATTGATCTATACGATATACATGAGTATACTGCCAGTTCTTTCTGTTCAAGGGGAATTTTTCTCCAAGACTCCCAAGGGAAGGGGCCACAAGAAGGATTCAGAAAGGACCCTACTACCTACTTCCCTGAAGAATTGTGTCCCCTTTCATTGTGCAATTTCCTTCCTAATCCCTGCTAAAAATATAAGATAGGATTCCCTTATCTAGCTTTACATGGTGATTTGACATACTAACAGGACACAATTATAGCTATGCCTCATTTGCTCTGCCTGCAGAAGGATTTTTTTTTTCTGGGAAAATGTTTTTCTCACAGCAACATATACTCAATGTTGGTCCTTATGCATGACAGCAGAAGATTTCGCAACCAGGACTTTGACTGCAAAGGATGCCTGCCAAGTTCTAAACACAAAAGCATTGCACAGCACGCCCTATAATGGCTACAGCGATCTCAGCAAACACAATCTGCCTTGTAATTTGCTACACCTATTCATGTTTGCAAACATGCTAACTTTAGTAAGGTGAAAATAGGAGAAATAGATCATTTTGAAACCCAGCACACCAAGGGCTAGTTCACACCAGATGCAGTCCGTTCAGTTTAGCAGCTGCATCCAAAATGCCTCACAATGCTTTCCTATAGGATTGCTGGTTCTCTGTTCACACCAGTGGGGTCTGTTCCAATGCAGTAAGAAAAAATACTGCTTACTCTATTTTAGCTGCATTGGATTGCACAAAAACGCAGGCAAACGCACTGGAACGCACCTGAAATCCCATTTTAAGCAAAAAAAGTGTCAATTGCTGCAAAAGGCATCGCACTGCAGCTGCGCAGACGCACACTGTGTTCTGGTGTGAACTAGCATTTAAGAGCATTACTAGTAGCAAAAATAACACGTTTGTTTTGACAAAAATGTTACTTCCCAGGAGCTGACAATCCATTTCCAAACACAGTGTTGGAAGAGATGCATTCTTTGTTGGTAAAATAGGGGCCTATTTCTACAACAGACCTGATTGTTTTAGTTACACAAGTTGACTATCTGCACACACAGTCAATGTTGTAAAAGCTGCACTGTAAAACGAGTCAGAGTTATTCACATAAGGGTGAAGAGTTTGGAGTAGGCAGCAGAAGTAAACAATCCAGGACAACAAAGCTGAACTGGAAAGTGAGCTGAATTTGGAGAATGTTTCCACATCTCACTTCTCCTGCCTTCTCCAAACCCTGTAGTATTTGTAATCCCAGGAATAAACCATTTTTCCAAACCCACGTAAGAAAATGTTGCACTTATTTAACATAAAATAGGAGGTGGGGCTAGATATTGGAGGTCCCAAGATACCCCGCAAATCAAAGACTGGGTTAAAGAAATGAACTTTTTGAGAAGGGTGGAAGAGTTAGTAGTGCGATCTCAGGATAGGTACCCACAATTTATGGCGACATGGAGTATATGGATAAAGCTTGACATTACTAATATGTGCTTATCAGGAATGTGAGGTTTATCTGTATGGCCATTGGGGGGGCAGGGGGGAGAGGAAAGAGGGGAGGAGGAGATGAGACTGAAATTTCCTTTTTCTTTTGTTGGTTTGGTTTAGGGTCGGGAGGGGTTTTTTATGATTTTTTTTTTTTCTTTCTTTCTCTTCTTTCTAGCAGAGACCCTTAAGGGAAAGAATGGTTTTAACACTAAAGGTTATGGTGTATGTTCTATGAATATTTTTCTTGGTTCTTTTTAGTTATTGTTGATTTGGACCAGTTTTTCTCCCTTGATCTTTATATTGTTATATCCAGAAATAATAAAGATATATTATACAAAATAGAGGTGGGTTTTGACAAAATAATTTGCTAAAACTACATTTATTTAGGAGAAAATAGAGGCTTCCTGTTACAAAACATATTGCTCTTTTAGACCAAGGGATTGACAATTTATGTCCACAGCCAGTGCATTAAAGGTTGCACTTATATAGGAAAAGTTAAGTTTTTCACAAAATACATAGCAACCTTTGGCTTAGGGGCTGACAATTTATTCCCAAATTTTGTGTTTTCAAATCTTGATTTTTTTTTGTGGAAGGGGGGTTGGGTATTTTAACACAAGGTGTTTGTTTGTTTTGGTTTTTTACTTCTGGGAGCTGTGAGTTTCCAGACTCACTGTAGTAAAATCCTCACTATTTGGAGAGCAAATATTTGCAGTCTCTTTTTAAAAGTATGTGTATTTTTGTGGACAAAAAGAAAGTCTATATCCTTCTGACTGAAGACATCAGTTTCCTGGTGGCAAAGTCAGACACCACGCTCTGATTACCAAGGAAGAAGCAGGTGCCTGATGGGTGCCCCAAATTCAAGTGGGTAACTATTCACCTGAAATATGTTCCAGAAGAGGAAAAAAAGGCACAATTTATTTATTAGAGGTATTTATATAGCACTTTACATGGTGCACATTCACATTAGTTTCTGCCCTCAAGGAGCTTACAATCTAAGGTCCCTATCCCACATGCACACAGGATTTAAAGAGGAACCAATTAACTTTCCAGCAAGTCTTTGGAGTGTGGGAAGAAACCGGAGCACTCTGAGGAAACCCACACAGGAGAACATGCAAACTCCTTGTAGATAGTGTCCTGACCGGGATTATAGCCAAAGCCCCCCCAGTGCTGCAAGGCTCAAGTGCAAACTACAAAGCCACCAATAAGCCATAGGGCACTGCCCATCTTGCAAGCAAATGCGGTGGTGGTGAAGCCTATACTAAAAGTTGTGAAGGGAGAGCAGTTGGTAAACAGACAGCACATGGAAAAACAACTTGAACTAATGAAGGTGAATCAGATTTGGTCTCTAATGCTTGCAGGGCCTGTTCACACCATATGCAGCTGTGATGCAGTCCGTTTATTTTAACTGCTGCAGTCAAAATACATCACAATGCTTTCCTATGGGCTTTCTTGTGCCTAATTCACACCATTGCAGTCCGTTCAGATGCAGCCAGAAAAAGGTACTGCTTGTCCTATTTTACCTGCATCTAACTGCACTAAACACCTCAAAATGCAGTGCAAAAGCACTAAAACGCAACGGAACGCATACAATTATTTTACAGAATTGATTGTGGCATCATTCAGGGACATGCAGGGGAAAAAAACGCATCACAAGCACGTCAAACGCATCAAAACTGATCGCAATGCAACTGCGCAGAAGCACGCAGTTGTGATGCAGTTTCTGGTGTGAACTAACCCGCATAGATGATGGAAGAAAGAAAAAGACTTCCAACAGTATGGAAAAAGAAAGACATCTGACAAAGGTGTACAGGAAGAGAAGCACTGAATTGAGAGAACTATAATAGGCAGCATTGCATCTGAAAATATCAGTTGCCTGACTTCGATATATTCTGAGTGAATGCACCAGAGCAGGCATACAGATTAGAAAATCAGAGTAAAGTCTGAACTATATTCTAAGTACTTATTTTGGGGCAGTGACTTTAACTCAATCTATTGGGTCAGCACGACAGCTAGGCAACTAGCCTTTCATAAAGAGTGGTCAGCTATGACCTAGGTTTTCTTTAAGGGCCGGATCACACCATAAACAGTGTGTTCCAGAGCCTTCCGGGAGGCTTCATGCGTTCAGGGGTGGGAGGGGGTGTGGCGGTGCATTGAAGTCAATGGCACTGCAGCCACACAACCTCACCCGCAGTGCGATCGCCTGCACCAGAACAAGTGGCCAGGTGCGTATCTACCACAAGGCAAAGAAGGCGTTTTCCTTGGGTGGCACTTTCCAGGGGGGCGGCAAAAATGCAGCCCCCAAAAAAGTGAGGCGAGCCAGGCTGAACAAAATCCAGCAGCTTCGGCTGCCTCATCAAGTCACAGAGGAGGTGGCGAGGAGAAGGCAGCAGCAAGGAGGAGGCGGCGGGTCCGGTCCCCATAGCGTTGGTTGGGTGGCTTGCGAGCGAGGAGGGGCAAAGGAGGAGGAGGCAGAGGAAGCCGGTCCCCCTAAGCGTCGGTTGTCCATGAAGAAAAGGTGGGGGGGTTCTGTGGCTATGCAGGAGATGGGGAGATCTATAGATGTACAGGATAGAATGGGGAGATCTGTACTTGTGCAGGATGGTATGGGGAGATCTATAACTGTGGTGGTCCATCATGAAGGAGGTCCATCATCAAGGCTTGGGAAGAAGAGGAGGCGGGGGGCAGAGGAAACCGGGTCCCCTAAGCACCGGTCGGGTGGCAGAGAAGGCTGGGTCCCCAAAGTGGGTCTGGCGGTGGAGGAGGCCGGGGACCATGCAGCATGGGTTCTGTGGTGGAGAAGGCCAGGTCCAGCAGCAGCAGGAGGAGGCTCAAGCTGACAGCAGATGCAGGATCTGTGTGGGCTGTGCGGGGTCTCAGGTAGGTTCTACTAGACCTATGGTGGGCTCTGCAGCCTGAGATCCTGCAGAGCCTACCAGAGATCCTGCATAGACCCCGCAGAGCCCACCTGAGACCCCCAGTTTTCCTGCTACTTAAATAGCGAAACATGTCTAAAGCTGGATACAGCGTGTGTGTATGCGCTGTATCCAGCGACTGATAGGTTACGCAAAAAGTCTTAAACAGGAAGGGGTGGGGCAAATTTAGTGTGTGTGTGCCTGAGTTTTGTCTTGCCTAGAGCAGCCCCAAACCAAAATACACCACTGCACGTGGCACATCAGTGCCTGCGTTCCAGTCCAATGTGATCTGCATAAACAGTGCTTGCAGCATTTTAGCAGATTGCACTGGACCAGAACGCAGGCACTGATGTGCCACGCGTTCTGGTGCAGGCTTTCGAACTGCGGCCAGGGGGCGTGACTGCAGTGCCATTTAATTAAACGCACCACCAGGTTTCCTCCCGCCCCTGAACGCAGGAAGCCGGCCAGAATGTGATACAGTGCGCTCCAGAGGCTGGCCGCTCTGGAACGCACTGTTTATGGTGTGAACTGGCCCTAAAAGAAACCTGTTAGGAGGATAGCTACATTTTGTAACAGGCAGTGCTCTCATCACACATCTGTAAACAGTGCGAGTTCCAGGGTATAGTACATGTCTGTAGCATTACTAACACTGAGATGCCAATCTGAGGCTAGCAGTGCCTACTGAAGTCTGCAATGGCAAACTCCAGCACTAGATAAAAGTGTCTAAAGTGACAGCGAGCTGTCCTGACAGCTTTTCTTTAAGGGAAATGGCCATGATTCAAAAACATGAGCAAACTTGGCAGAAGTAGCATTTTGCTGACTTGGATTTGGTTTTCAGTAAGTCAGGAAATAGCTGCATCCATCACCATCGGACAGATTTCCTTTAACAACCTGGGATTTAGTCTATGTTTCAGTCATTCAAGTCATGGGTTATTCATCACTAGTAAATCAAAGACAAAGTGGACTTACTGAATGTTCTTGAAAACATTTTAACACTCAGTGAAATCTCCCATATTTAAATCATCTTCAATAATCCAAGCACTTTAACAGA
>NW_017306435.1:676297-702442 GCF_000935625.1 Nanorana parkeri | reverse complement strand
GGGGGTGCAACAAGGAAGAGAGCACCCCCCTGAAATGATGGCAGCTAGTAAAGAAGCTATTGCTTTCCTTGCTATCTGCTGGGTTTTTTTCCTATACAGACAGCTGCTGTCAGAATTAAAAAAAAAAAAGAACAGCATAGGAATGAATAGCTAGATTGCTATTGGCTATTTGAATTTGAAATAGCAAGCTGGCTATTGCACCCGCTCACTGCTGCTGTCAATCAGCAGATGAGGACCTTCAGGTCCATCCCTGCTGATTGACAGCAGCAGCTAGTCTGCTATTGGCTATTGGAAACTTAAAATAGTCAATAGCAATCTAGCTATTCATTCCTATGCTGTTTTTTGTTGTTGAATGACAGCGTCCCCCGATGTCAGAAAAAATAAAACAGCAGGGAAAGGTTTTCTTTGCTAGATAGATCAGGAGAGCGGTGTGGGGGTAGAGTCAGCTTTCACAGGAGACCGAGCTCTCCTCCCCACACCGCCGGCCCGGCCTCCTGTGACAGCGAGTCAAGATGGAGAGCGCTAGACATGTGCGATTCGTTTCGTTCCGAATCGAAATTCGGACGAATTTTCCGAAATTCGGATGTATCCGAATTACAGACATAACGAATGCAAACGAATCCGAATTTCCATTTCCAAAATTCGGTAGCGTTAGTACGAACGTTCGTTTCGTTTTCTGTTCTTATTCGTTTCTTATTCGTTTCGTTCGTTGGAGCAAAGTGACATTAGAGAAGGAGAAAAATATTTTTTCCCCCTCAAATGTCACTTTTGCTGCAAACGAACGAACGAAACGAATAAGAAACGAATAAGAACAGAAACTAACGTTCGCACTAACGCTACCGAATTTCGTCCGAATCCGAATTTCGAATCCGAATTGACTTTCACACCCGAATCCTGAAAAACGAAATAACACAAATCCGAATTTAAAACGAAACGAAACGAATTTTTTGGCAGTGCACATGTCTAGAGAGCGCGTACAAGCAGTCAGCTATCAGTGAATTCTTGTAAATAATTGAGGACAGAGTATGCTTACTGTGTCCCCAATTATGAATAAATGGGAAGCGGTCAGCGGTCTACATCACATCCTGTCCATTCATGATTGTGGACACAATAAACATACTATCTCCACATGTTATAAATGAGCAGGAACACTCAGTATAGAGGCTTCCTCTTCATTGATAACAGGGGCTGCAGAATTAGGGGTTGAGGACTCTGTGTTCTCAATCTCTTTTTCTATTTTAAAAGGGAAATATCAGGGGTCTGTTTAGACCCCCAATATTTCCCCAAAACCCCCCAACAGTAAAGTAAAAAAATACAAGTATTTATTAAAAATATAAATGAAGATTAAATATAAAAAAACAAAAGTTTATCAAAAATAAAATATTTTACAAATTTGAAAAGGTTTCAACCTTTTTTATTTTCAGTTTGAAAAATCCCCCCAAATGTGCCCTCTTTGGAAAGTAGACACCTCAGGGTGCTCTGATTTTTTGGCAAAATTGTTCGGAAATAAAGAGACATGCTGGTATTACGGTGGTTAAAAGATGGCGCTTGGTAATGAGTCTAGATACAATAAATGTACAGGTCATACACAGAGGGAGGTGGAGGTCAAGGGTTAATGTACAGGTCACATACAGTGGGAGGATAGAGATGAAGGGGTAAATGTACAGATGGAGTTAAAAAATACACATTAGAGCAGAAACAGAATGGCGCTAACATAACAAGGAGAGGCGGGGGTGAATGGGGTAAAAATTATTTAAAACTTAATTTGTTTTATTGCTGATGCAGCTTGTTTTCACTAGGAGGTAACAATGGATGACTCATACATTAATTAGTTCCTTTACTCTAGAGCTGCAGCTAATGATTATTTTCAAAATCGATTAGTTAGCCGATTATTAAGTTCGATTAATTGGATAAATACATTTTTAAAAATGGCTCCAGTGATGGGACTACTAGTTTGTATTGAGATTGCAGCCCATCACAGGAGCAAGCTTGGAGCGGTGGAAGTACAAAAAGAAAAAAAAAAGTGTGGTGCAATATAATGAAATGAAGTGTAAAATTATACAGCAATGAATGCAGAATACCACCAGCTATAGAGGAATACAACAAATCCCAGCAATAGTACATAATAGCTGGCGGTATTCTGCATTGCGCTGTTTAATGTACTATTGCTGGGTTATGTAGTCCTCTATAGCTAGTAGTATCGGGCATTGCACCACTGTATAATGTATTATTGCTGGGATTTGTTGTACTCCTCTATAGCTGGTGGTATTCCGCATTGCGCTGTATAATGTATTATTGCTGGGGTTTGTATTCCTCTATACAGCACAATGCAGAATACCAGCAGCTATAGAGGAATACAACAAATCCCAGCAATACATTATACATATAGTGTGTAATGTTTTGCTGGGATTTGTATTCCTCTATAGCTGATGGTACATTGTGCTGTATAATATACATCACAATGTACGCGCAGCGTGTGTGGAGCTGTGAACAGGGCCATCAGCTATAGAGGAATACAAATCCCAGCAATACATTATAGAGCACCATGTGTGGGAAAGTGCAGGAAAGCAGTCTTCCAGCAACTTGCTTCTGGGATCGGGCCTGTCTATCGGCGGCTGTCATCCCCCCACACCTGCTCCTCCTTACTTCTTCTCCCCGCATCCCTGTGCCGATCGTGGATGTGGGCGGGCGGTGAGCGTGAGGCGGGAAGGAGGTGCGGCGTGTGGGCGCGGGCAGGGCTGGCAGCTGCGAGCGCGAGGTGGGGAGGAGGTGTGGTGCACAGCGTGTGTGGAGCTGTGAACAGGGCCAACTAATCGGAAGCCGATTAATCGATGATTGAAAAAGTTCACAACATTTTCAATCATCGATTATGTCGATTAGTTGTTGCAGCCCTACTTTGCTCTCCCGTGCCTCTGTTGTAATGGAAGGCGAGGACTTGACAATACAAACATTACTATGTGATCTCTGTGATAACCAAATGGTCCGATCGGCTTCGGTGCTGTCATTGACCTGAATTAAGCAACAATGCAAACTTAAGCCCCCAATCACACCATCTTGTCACGTGTTTCACGAAGCGCAACAGTCAACATGAAGACTCCCACTATTTTCTATGGAGTATGTTCACACACAAGCGTTTCATGAGAAAGTACATTAGCAGAATTGCACATTTTTGGCCCCATAGACTTCAAAGGGAGAGCCTGAAATACATGCGTAATGCACAATTTTGCACCTAACAACTATTACCTACTGCTAGTAACTATCCTGGCGTTGGCTAAGAGAATGCTCAAGCCTAAAAAAGGCGTGGGAAAAAAATGCTGCAAAGTTGCCTGAAAACGCTCATGCTCAAGTGTGAACGGAGCGACTAAAATCAGCGCAAAGCTAGAACTCCAGATTTGCATACTTAAAGTACACATGAAGCCAACGCTTTTTTTCCAGTTTTGGCTAGAGTGGAGAGGGATTAGAAGCTCTGTCAGGTTTTTATTGCTGTCTGTGTCCCTGTTAAGGTGCCCATACACCTTACAATTATCTGGAGATGTTTGTCTGACATTGCGTTTTCGTCAGAAAATCTGCCAGTTGATGGGGAGCGCACAACCTCAATTACTGTACAACTGGGAGATTTTTGTCTTTTCAGCAGAAAACTTTTGTCTAATTGGAATGAAAATTGACAGGATAGTGGCAGGTTGTTAGTTAGTACAACAAAAATCTCAGGATGCAAGCTGCACATGCTCAAACAAAAATCTGTCCTTTCAATCGTTGAAAATCAGCCCGGTGGTGGTGCTGACGAGCGTTAGTTGTGAATTACATTGGTCTGTGCATGATGGGCTAGTTGTAAGAAAATTGAATGAGGGTGAGATGTCTGGACAAAAAAAGTTGTACAATGGTTGTAAGGTGTATGGCCACCTTTAGGGAGATTCACCCATGCTGGGTGATCATGTGTCCTGGCGACCATTATCACTGAGAGTGAAAGAAAATCCCAAATGTTTGGTTGTCATCAGAACAGAAATAGATAGAAAATCTTCCGATGGGTTCCCCAGTTTTGCTGACCACCAGGGATTTCCCTCACTTTGGACGGATTTCCTATCACTTCCAGTTGTGAAGGGGAATCTCCCCAATTGGATACAGATGGCCAAGAAAGCTGACAGGGATTATAACCCTCCCTTATTCTTTCTTATACAGCTTGAATTTTGTTTGATTCTTGCTGAATTGGCTTAAACTCAAGCCATAAGTGGCCCTGTTGCCACCACTGTGCTCAACCAGTCAACTGAAAAAGTGGAAAGAGCTGGATGAAAATGTTTGCCACCCAATTGGATGCAGTCATTGTGTAGGTATACTGACAGCTGCTTGAATACAACAGCCAGTAGGGGATATTCCTCCATCCACGCCATTTAACATGGATAAAGGAATAAAATGATTTTCTCTAGTTCCATCCACCACGTTGAATGAGCAAAACAAAGCATATATGCCCAGCATTATTGACTGGAATAGAACCAAAGCCAGTGAAAATACAAGACAGCCAGACCACAAGCATTTTCACAGGTCAGCAATGGCAGCCTCCATATATTTTCACAGCATGTGTCTTTAAAGCCATCCCTAGAACATATGAGCGAAGCTCCATTTACTAAGATAAAAAAAAGCTATGGAGTCGTCCGTTTTCATCAATTCGCCCTATAGGAAGTTACATGTGGAGTCAGTAGAAAAATCACAAGCTGGACTGTGTAGCATATGGAGTGTATGTGTCACGTAATTTGCACACACAGCTCCGAACACAAACCAGCACACGACGAAACTACAACTCGCCGGAAAAGCCTAACCTTCGTGCTCACGTGACCCTGCAGAGCGATTTCCGGTTTAGCGCTTCCGGTCTCTGGGACCTGCCTTGTGTCGCATGTGTAGTGACGTCACGAGGTAAGAAGCGTGTTGGTAGGAAAGGATGTGGCGGTAGGGATGATTGGCGGCTTCAGTAGGTTACAGTGGAAAAGGTGACTAGGAGGGAGAGTATTCATTATCAGACCGTGTTGCAGGGCACAGAGACAATCATTGAAGAACCCCCATTATTTACATCTCTCTGGTTTACTATTCTTCCCTCATATGTTTGTAAGATCTCGTATTAGTTGCATGGAGTATGTTAATCAATGTCTCTAGGCTAAGCTTCCAAATACTGCATTGCAATGGGTGCGTGTGGTGTATTGTACCTGCCTAAGGATTTCCTATTCTGTGTAGCCATTTTTCTAACCTGCTTTGCACAATTAAAATGTACAGTTGCTGATCGGATAAATAGACCGCACAGTACACTGATGAGGTCATCCTCTGCTCATCTAGTTCTCGCTGCAGTCTGCACAGCAGTCTTATTGGCTTTAGGTTCTTACTGTCCCTTCTAGCCAAAGTGCTGATTTTCAGGGTTTACATACAAGAGACTTGCATCAAGCATAAAGGTACTTGAATTATACCCTCCAACCTTGGAACGTGAGATAAAGGGATACCCTGGCATAGAGAATACATATTTTGCTGAAAATGGGCATGGCTACATTGCACTGAAGATTCGGGTGGCTTAAAGAAGAACTCTGGGTATTTTTAAAAATTAACCCTTGCAGTGAGGGGGTAGTCTCACTGCAAGGGTTAATTTTTAAAAATACCCAGAGTTCTTCTTTAAGCCACCCGAATCTTCAGTGCAATGTAGCCATGCCTATTTTCTGCAGAATATGCTGCTTGTTTTGGTCTAGGGAGGAAACTAACAAAATTATACTCATCTGATACTCTGAGCTGGCTAGATGTGACAACTCTCTCTCCAGCCTGTCTCGTTCTTCGATGCAGCGATGGTATGTCGCTCAGCATCCTCGCATCCTATACACAGTGTATAGAATGTGATGACTCAAGGACCTTAGGCTGCTGCAACGAAGGTGGAGAGACCCTCTGGGGACCGGTATAAGAGCAAGCCGGCTAGGGGGACTGGGTGAGTATAACTTTATTTTCAGCCCTATACCAAAACAAGCAGGTAGCCCCACTGTAAGGATTAATTAAAAAAATACCCAGAGTTCTTCTTTAAAGGGGTGTGGTTAAATAGAATCTGAGCCTTCCTAAAATATACAGTGTCTGCAGTACCCTCGAAGTACTTCTTACTGTTATGGGCGACAGTCTCACACACATTAACCTAAAGGATTGTTTAAAAAAAATAAAACAATATAGACAGAGCTAAGACGTTCTCTGAGTGTACCTTATAGAAGAACTTCATCATAATACTTACAAATTACACATCAACTGTAAGATGATAAACACTTTGATCTGGACAATGTAACACACAACACAGCATACACAGTGCAGGGGTCAGGTCTATGTAATGTACTACATAACATACAGAGGTGGTCAGGACTGTGCAATGTGGCACAGCAGTGACTATACAAAAGTAGATTTCCCGACAAACATTTATATGACAAATCACATTGGAACATTGGATAATTTCTTCAGAGATTTGAGGAATGTCCTTCTGAATTGTGTTTGGCTTTGGAATGAATGGAATTTTTTCGATCGAATATCACATTCACTGTTAGAATTTTGTTGGTTTTCATCCAGCTCCTTCATTTTTTTTTCATCACTGCGATTAAAAAAACCCAAACAAAACAACTTGACCCCGTTAACTATTAGAAAACTCTTAGAAAATCGAAATATTGTTCCAAAGAAGCATATTTTTGAAAGAATTTCTACTGCTGTGTGGCCAGCTTTACATTTTTATAAACTGTGTATGTTATTTCACGCATTTACAGGGCGGTCTGTGTCTCCCAGACTCAGCTCTTTAAGCTTTAGGAATGGACACTCTCGCAGAAGCCCTCGCCGGAAGCTTCTCAGTTTCTTCACAACTTAACAGTACATCCGCTCCCCACCCACGACTGGCACAGTACAAGGGAAAATACAGCTCTCTAGAGCAGAGTGAACGCAGGAGGAAACTTCTGGAATTACAAAAAGCGTGAGTGATGGAACATTCTTGACTGATAGAAAATGGTTTCTTCTGTTTCTTAAAATTGGGATATTTAGGGGTACTGGTTATTTTGACATGACCACAATAATTATTGGTTTATGGAATAAACAGAACTTTCAAGGTGTTGGTAATATAAAGTATGATTTATTGAAGAGTATCCGAACCCAGAAAGGAAAAAGTAATATGTTGCCGTTTACTCCTTGGATGTGGTGGCTGCATTAGTTTTCCTTTTCAGGGTTTTCTTTTAAGTTCATCAAGTGATTTTACCAGTAACTCTGCTCACTTATCCTGCTAAATCAGAACAGTATAAACAATTCAGAACTACAAAACCCTCCCCCTATCCTCTTCTTGGTAACATAGTGGGAGGCGTTTTGTAATGCTCGGAGATAACCAAGAACATTTTTGACTGTGATTGCATAAAAAGAGTGCATTACAGGCATAGCGCATAAGAAGTTATCAGCCCTAAGATGTTTTATATTTTTTTACCTTTAAAAAGTAACCACTTTTTTATACACTTTTTTTTGTCTACACGTATATGTTAAGCCAGTCTAGCAAAAAAATCAACTTTATTATTATTACCTACATATGTTGTTCCATTACAGTCACAACTATTGTGAAGTCATAGCTATTGTTCCAGAGCAAGAAAGGTTTAGATTGCAAAAATTCCACATATAATCTATTAGATGAGCAATTGCTTCCCTACATCCAGGGGACCTTCTGGCCTTGGTGGACATCAAGGATGCTTACTTGCATCTCGTCCTCTGATCATTGACAGCAGGCGGGGGGGAGGGGGGGGTGTGCAATTTAAAATAACCAATAGCAGGCTGGCTATTGCTCCCTGCTATTGCTCCTGCCACAAGTGGTCCCATCCAGTTGTAAGGCAGGGGTGGGGCACATGGGCTAACGGTAGTCTCATCACCACTGCCTCTGCTGATACAGGTGGTAAGAGCAGCTTGGAACACATACTGCTGCAGCTGGCGACCAGCGGGGAGGAGGACGGGGGAGCAAAGGCATCGGCAGGGGACAATGAACGGGTTGGCAAAAGCCCAGGCGCCAGGATGCAATTTTTAGAAGCCATGGCGACCTGGCGTCTGAAATCTGTTGAGCCCTGCATTAAGGTACCCCAACTATTTACAAAGATGTATCTTATTTTTGTATCACTCCGCTGTAGACACTCATATCATCTCTGAATTGGTGCTGACGCTGTCCTTCCTTCTGGAGGGTGGATACTTTTGTTCCCCATGGTCCCTGTGTGTGTTGGAAAGTACCCACTGCTCCAAGCTCACTCCTGTGATAGACTATAAGTTCAATACAATTTAGTAAACTAAATGGGAGATTATAGTCCATCACGGGAGCGAGCTTGGAGCGGTGACTACAACACACACAGGGACCATGGGGAACAAAAGTAGCCACCCTCCAGAAGGAAGGACAGTGTCAACACAAAGTCGGAGATAATTTGAGACTCTGCAGCTGCGTGATACACAAATAAGCCACATAAATTTGTATTATTAGTTAAGGTTAGGGATGCACCGATACAAGTATCAGTGCCAATACTGAGTGTTTGGGAGAGTACCCGGACCCGCCCAAATGCTCCGATACTTACCTCTGATACCGGAACTTCTGGTCAGAGGGAGACCTCCCTTTGGCTGGCAGTGCCGAGGGAGCCGGCTTCCTTTCCAATCAGGAAGCCGGGAGGTGGGTCATGACGTGCCGCCCAGCTTCTTGATTGGCTAGGAAGCCGGCTTCACTTGTTGCAAGGCAGCCTGGCTTCCTGACCAATCCGGGAAAGCCAGACGGCACCTCATGACCCGACGCCAGGCTTCTTGATTGGTCGGGAAGTGAAGCCGGTGTTCTTTTAATAGATAACTGGCTTCCCAGGCAATTAGGAACCCAGGCAGCGGGTCATGATACGCCGCATGGCTTCCTGATACTCGGGGCACAGTGCACCGGTATTGGTACTCGTTAAAAAAAATCTGTACTCGATATCGAAAAACCGGTATCGGTGCATCATCCCTAGTTAAGGTACTTGAATGCATTTTTAAGATTTAACTTCTGAGTTTAGTATCGCTTTAAACATGCTTATCACTGTTTGTTTCTGTACACACTGTACATTACTATGATTTCATTTATTTAGTTATGATAATGCAGACATATTAAAGGTTTGTCAGATCTTACAAATAAAGCATTGAGTAACTTTCATTCATTACTTCACTTCATTTTTTATTTGGCATTGATGAAAATATTAGTACTTTGACATTTTTTAGAAAACGATTAGACTATATAAACCATGCCCGCCGGCTGGCTGAAGGGGACTGGACAGAGCAAGAGGAAGAAAAGATAGACAACAAACAGGAAAAAGAAAAAGAAGATGGAGTGGAGAGTGAAGGGGAGGAGATGGATGTGGATGCTGGCAAGAAGCTGCCAAAACATTATGCTAACCAGGTTATTTACATATAGAGCCAAATATTTAATTAGTTCATTTTATATTTTTCTACTATACCATTATAACCTTGTTTCATCATTTTTACATAGCGCCCGTGTTTTGCATATCCTTCATTATATAGTGTCTTCTTTTCCTTCCAGCTAATGCTGTCTGAGTGGTTAATAGAAGTCCCACCAGACCTGGCTGATCTCTGGCTTCTTGTAGTGTGCCCCACTGGAAAGCGTTCCTTAATTGTGGCATCTAGGGTGAGCTATTTGTATTTCTAACACATGATCAGCACCACACAGCTCCTGAAATAGGGCTGCTTATCAAGAAAGTTTTCTCATAATATGAATGTTAAACTTGTTGTTGGATTAGGTGTGCAGTTGGTGTCACTTGTAATTATGGTTCAGCATTGCACTGCAGTTTTTAATGAATTAAATGTTTATTAGCATGCAGAGTTGAGCAATAATTACAAAGGCACTGCCACTCAGCTTACTGGCATATGATGTATTCATAGGGATGCTCAGGTATTTGAAAATTAGTGGAGGAGGACTGGATTAAGAAACTTGTTGCAGTTATTTTGCCTACTCGGTCACATTATGAAGTCTGCTACATAAAAACTAATGGAACTATAAAAAGCTTGCTTTTAGGTATGTGTATTGTACGTTGGGCTATTTTAAGAAGGAAGTATTACTGCAAACCTTTGGCCAAATGTGGGCAAACTCCGACCCTCCAGCTGTGGTGAAACTACACATTCTATCATGCGTCTGTCTCTGGGAGTCATGCCTGTGGCTGTGAGAATCTTGCATTGCCTCATGGGATTGGTAGTTCCACAACAGCTGGAGGGCTGGAGTTTGCCCACCCCTGCTTTATGCTCATAGTTACATTTAGCAGTATAGCTACATCATTAGGCTAAATTTGACTATTTGGAAATCATTCCAATAATTTATCAAGGCAATAATGACCATTATTTTTTAGCAGCTGTCAGACTTACTGTTTTTTGTCTTCCTTAGGAATGACTGTAATATGGGCTTTTAACATATTCCGCTGAAGGGGTTGATAGACCTTTACACAGGAATTCGGTGTCTGGAGAGAGTGTTAGGTTAGGGCAGGGGTAGCCAAACTTCGGTCCTCCAGCTGTGGTGAAACGCAGCATGCATCTGCCTCTGGGAGTCATGCCTGTGACTGTCAGAGTCTTTCAGTGCCTAAGGTGATTTGTAGATTCCCCACAGCTGAAGGGCTGACGTTTTGGCTACGTCGGGGTTAGAGGTTCCTGAAAAGTTTAATAGTATAATAAATGGTAGGTGGAGTGGCACGGAGACTTTCCCTTCTGTAAGGAGGAAATAACAATTTTCAGTTCTTCAAGCGTAATGGGTGCATCCAGCATGCCCCTTTCTTCCTTGGAAATGCTAGTTAGGCCAGCTACATGAATGTATATTTTGTATCCTTTTGTGCAAAGCTTGCTACTTGCCTTCTTAAAAAAAAAAAAATCTGTCTTGGGAGAATTTTGTAGGTTACCATTGCTAACCTCTCTTTCTAAAAATTTTGCCCGGCTGTCATACTAATGCTTCGGCTTAAAAACTTTACGTAAATAGATACTCAGGATTTCTGAAGCTTTTCTGTGGATTATCAGAACACATTATGGTGAGGTGGGCAAAAAGGAAACAAAAATACAGTAACGCTTTTTTATGGTGGAAGGTATTTGCAAATCTCACTTTACCACAGTTCAAAAAACAATAGGGGGGTTATCTCTCCTTTTAGAATAGTGGGCAAAGTCATTCAAATTGTTCTTTGTGCCTAATTGCACAACCAGAACTGCTGGTTTAGAGAGCTGCATTATTATTTTTATTATTAACTGCGTACAGCTATGTAAGGGCAGGTTCACACCATTTTCCGGTCCAGATCTGGTTCGGAAAATGGTGTGAACCTGCCCGCAGTTCCAGTGCATTGCAGACCAGATAAATTGGGACATGCAGTATTTTTCTAGTCTGGTCTGGAACGGGCTGCGCTGGTGTGAACAGAAATAGCATAGGGATACATTAGGATGCATTTTGGGTCTGGAAACCATCTGGTATAGTCTAGAGATGATGTAGTGTGAATGGGCCCTCAAGCTAGTGGATTATTATTATTATTATTATTATATGCATACAGCTGCTTCAGGCTAGTTGACTATCATCAGTGCAGTGTATGGAATCCATTGCTTCTGTGGAATAGGGCACGGGGACCGACGCAAAGGAACAACCAACAATGTTATGGTGAGGTGGGTAAAAAGGTGTTAGTCCATAAGCCCTACTGCATGAATCCATGATTTCCATACACTGCACTGATGATGATTAACTTGCCTGAAACAACTGTATGCAGTTTGGAATGAATAGCAATATTAGTCTGTATCTGTACTATAAACAAGTTCTGGATTTCCAGTTGGCCATGTGGACATAAAGGAGTGATTTACATGGATCCACCCACTAACCTAAAAGAGGAATGGATCCCTTAATTTTGCTATCTGTGATGGCAGTGAGACCTGCAAAAACCTTGTTTTCTGGTCTACTTTCACACTAGCCCACCTGCTAAAACAGAGCATTTTAGCGGACGAGTTAGTGTGAATGTAGCCTAAAACAGAAGGTATTTGTAGGTCTCACTACATCACAGTTCCCAAAATTGAGGCTAGTGTGCTGTGACAGATCCAGCAGTGTAATGTTCTGTTTTAGCAAATCATACTGTTCGCTTTTTAATTTTTTTTTATTTGGAGTGTTCAGTGTACACTTCATTCAGGTCCCCACACAGCAGCGTGGTGTGGTGCGGTCACCTGCAGTGCCATCCATTTTGATGCAGACAAATGAATACTTGTAGTGTGAATGGGGGCACAAAGAGAACTTTATCACTGCGTGAGTGCTTGTTACAGGACAGTGACTCAAGTACTAAAGACAGATAGAGCCAACTTGGATGTTTGGGTGCTTGAATGGCAGCCCCCGTATTTTTTCTCATGCCAAGTGTACATTTCAAGTAAAAGGTATAGCTGTTAAGATTACACACAAGTTATTCACTGGTTGGTATGCTCATTTTTACCACTCTTAATCCTGTTCTAGGGCTCCACTGCAGCTTACACTAAGAGCGGATATTGTGTAAACAGATTTCCTTCACTGTTACCAGGTGGAAACAGACACAACAGCTCCACTGGCAAAGGTGAGGTTGTGTTATGTGTAAGTAAAAGGAAGATTATCTGTTATAATGCATACATTTGTAGGATGTTATTGCTAGGGATGTACCAAATATATCGGCCGCCGAAACATATAGGACTAAAATGACACTTTTGGCAAAATGCCGAAAGTCCCATTCTTTTTTGTCCGAAATAGCGGTGCATCCGTTCTTTCTCTCCTTCCTGCTGGGTGTTGCTGTGTCCCAGCGGAGAGGAGAAAAACTGTCACAGGAGGCCGAGCTGTGCAGGAGGAGAGCGCTGTGAGCGGCCGGCGTCTCTCTTCCAGGCACTGCTCAGCCTCCTGTCACAGAACCTACATGTGTGCATCACCATTTGCGTGTATGAACATGAAATGGTGTAAATTCAGCCCATCAGTATGACAGTGGGATCTTACGCATCCTCAGTACTGTGTACTGCCACTCCTGCATATTGCTCAGGATTTCACCACCATATTGATCTGAGCATCAATGAGGGTTGAAATGTTGAGAGCAAGGTAGGTAGAATCCACTGCATATACGTGGGGATCGTATACAATGTTACTGCGCATGAGTTGGGCATGGTGTTTTGTCATTGGTTAAGGGGGATTTGGGTATGCGTGGTGAGCAGTGATAGTTAGATGCAGACGCCTCTTATTTATTGCTCCAGCACCATTTTGAGCTGCCATTATGATGGAACCCCAGCATCATCTTAATGAAGTCCAACTGCAAAATGTTATCTTCAGTTTATTGTACTTTGCAATAGAATGTCTTAAAGGAAATCCTTTACCACTATTTAGGTCTGCCCACGTAACCTATTCATCCTATTATTATTATTTGAATATACAATCTGTAGAGCGGACTGGGGCAGGCAGAGTGTATTATTAGGAATTCCTGCTGCAGGAAAATGCAAATTCCTGACTCCGGATGCAGGACTTCCTAGTCTCACCTAAATGTACAGGTGTGAATGGGGCCTTATTGTGTGCATATTAGTGAGTATTTCTGGTTGTGGAGGTGTACGTTTTTCTATGTGTGTGTGTATCCTGTGTGTGAATCTGTTGGTCCTTTATGATTAAAACTAAAACCTGTGGGGAAAAAACACATATACTAACACTACACACATACACATGTGTACATACTGATATGACACACAGAAACATTAACACACAAACCGACATCACTCACAGAAATCCTGACAATACTTACAGAAACCACCCCAAAAATATACTGACAATGCATACAAAGAAACCATCACAAACACATATCAGGGGTGTGGAATTCCTATCGCCCGAAGCCCGGGACATGCAGTTTCGGGCGCCGGGCGAGTTTTAAAAGTACATTCAGCCCGACTCCGGACAAGCAGAGCTGAATGTACATTGTGGAGCCGCCGCTGCTCGTTTACTACAAGTGGTCTGATCAGACCACTTGTATTAATTTGAGCAGCGGCGATCGTTTCTGCCCGCACCTCCCGCCATAGTTTTCGGGGTCGCCCGCTCTCCCGGGGGACCCCGAAAACTAAGGCACAACGGCTCAGCCATAGAGCCCATAGAGCAGGCGAAAAACGCCTGCTCTACAGGCTCTCTGTGTGTTCTCTGAGACAGTGGCGCTGTAATCAGCGCCACCTGTCTCGGTTGTCAGGAACTACACAGAACAGCTGTTCTGTGTTGGAGGGCAGGTTCCATAAAGAGAACCTGTCACCTCCAAACTATCACATAAGGGATTTTAATCTCCTATGTAATAGGAAGAACATTAAGGGGAAAAAGTAAATAAATAAAAAGTTAAAGAAAATTTAAAAAATTAAATATATAAAGATTTAAAAAATGAAAAATAAAAATGAAACCCTGCTGCCCCCGCCATCTGCATGCAAATAAATGCATGCGTAGGACATTCTCCATGTGCTTTGAGATTGCAGCCGCCATTCCATGGTGGTAGCCAGAATTCTCTTACACACACACAATGTGCATTAAAGGGTAAGTTCATATTCCCAGGTAATATGGAAAAATAAAAATTACCCGATGAAATCTGGCCCTGTCTCTCCCAAACCGCCACCCCCCTTTCTATACTTACCTTTCGGCGAACAATCCCTCCGCCAGTATGGGTGTACTATCTGTCCCCCGTACCGCTGTCCAGCGCAGTCCTCCCCTATCAATTTTGAATTTCGCTCGCAAATTGCAAGCACTCATTGGTCAACGTGGTCAGATGACTGCGCTGACCAGTGAGAAGCGCTATTTAGCACAGTAAAATATGTTTTGATTAGGGGTGCACCGATACTAGTATCAGTGCCGATACCGAGTATTTGGGCAAGTACTCGTACTTACCCAAATGCTCCGATACCTACCCCGATATTGGAACTTACGGCCAGATGAAAATTTCACCTGACTGGCAGTACCGTAGGGGAACATGGAGCCAGCTTCCCGTGCAATCAGGAAGCCGTGCGACAAGTAATGACCCGCCTCCTGGTTTTCTGATTGGCCCAGGAAGCCGGCACCTTGATGATTGGCTGGAAAGCCAGCTTCCTGGCCAATCAGCATCGAGCCAGTTTCCCGGTCAATCAGGTCATTACTCGCCACCCACCCGGCTTCCTGATTGACCAGGAAGCAGGTTTCCCAGCCAATCGCAATCAAGCAGGCCAAACAACATGGGCCCGGCTTCCGTGGCAATCAGGAACCTGGGCGGGATGTCATTACCTGCTGCCTGGCTTCCTGATTACCAGGGAAGTCTGCTCCATGCCAGCGGAAGCAGCGCTATTAGTATTCAGTGTCGGCGAGATCCGAAAGCAAAACATAGGTACTCGATACCGAAAAACCGGTATTGGTGCATCCTTAGTTTTGATTAAAACTATTTTTTGTATTGGGACAAGTAGATTGTCATGAAGGACAAGTAGATTTGGCCCCCGCTTTAGCCCTTGGACAAGTAGTTTTTTTTTAAATTTCCACACCCCTGCATATACTGACACTATAAACACACACACACACATTAACACTGGTACAGAATATAGTTACATTTTATTTTGAAGTTTGAAATTTGGCAAGCGGCCCCCATGGGAAACATTTTTTTTCCAGTGGCCCTGAGTGAATTGAGTTTGAGACCCCTGCTTTAAAGGGTGTTGAAAAATAATGGATCTGCTGGCAGAGGAAGCCCCACGGGGCTGAACGAGAAAAAGTGTGTGTGGCCAGCTTTACTATTACAATGATGCGTTCCAAATGAATGATTGGTCAGAATATATTTCAGTAAGTTCAGTGAACTACCATTTGTATGGAGAGGCAAGGTCTGGCTGCATATTGTTGGAAGAGTGCAAAATGTAATTGTGTTTGTTTGTTGTTTTTCCGCTTCCATTACATGTTTTCCTTGATTTGTTATTATATTTTGTGGAAAACATTAAATATTAGCAAAAACCTAACCTTCTCTGTCCTTTGCAGATTACACCATTTTGGACTGTATATACAATGAGGCATTGCGGACCTATTATGTGTTAGATGTCATGTGTTGGAGAGGACACCCAGTTTATGACTGCCAGGTAAGTGTTTTCTAACCTGTGGTCGTTGCGATGTGGTACAATATCACTCACAGAACATAAAACAACAATGACACCAGAGCTTGACTCCGAGTTATTTAAAACATGAAACACTGATAGCATCCCAGATTGACTGTTAGCTGTATGTTGTTGATTTGTGCATATCTGTTTTTTTTTTTGCAGATTTAAATGTATAAGACTCGTTATTACTGTGGGTATGCGCAACAGTTACTGTCTCCAAAAGAAAACTGTTCCAAACCTGGGCAAATTACATTGGGGGCTGTATTTATAAACAATTTGCAAAGTAATTTGCCCTGCGAAATTGCATGTATATGCGTTCTGTGTGAATGGAGGCAAAAACAAATGTTATTGGCATATTTTCTTTCCAAATTGAATGTAAGTAGTGCCATCTACCTGGCTGTGCTATGTAAATATCAATACTGCATAGACAGTAATACAAAACTTTGGGCAGGTAAACAGCTCCCTTTTATGTCATTCTTTTTGTGTATAACTTGTTGCCAAGAAGTGTTGCTTTAATAATTATCCACAATCTAAAAGCTGCTTTCTTTCCTAGACTGAATTTCGCTTTTATTGGCTTCAGTCAAAACTTCAGGAACAGGATGGACTTGGTGATATTTCCAAGCGGAACCCAGTGAGTAGCCTGGGAATAGATCTTAAATCATGCAGAGGATGCTATTTGTTTATTTTTTCCTGGATATTTACCAGTCTTGTTTTTTTCCTTTTCAAGTTCAAGTTTATCGGTTTGCAGAACTTCTCCTGCTGCCTGGATTCTATACAGAATGTTCTAATGCAAACATTCCCCTACCAGGTATGGAGTGTACTGTGTTGTAGTTTATCATGAACTATAGGCCTTGTATTACATTGTCTGCAATAGTAATTGCATTTGTTGACTATTAATATATTGATTAATAAGAGCAAAATCCTAGACTTGGAAAATGACAGCTTGAATCTGATAGGTTGCTGCAGTGCTGCTTTTATACTCTACTCTTCCAAGAATGTAACACGTTGTGAAATTGGTTATTACTAGAGGTGCACCGAAATAGAAATTTGAAAAACGAAACCGAAATAAAAAAATTGTCAGACCGAAACGGAAAATGTTTTTATTTTAATTTTTTCAAATTTTATTTGTATTTATTTTCTATAAACTTTTCAATTTTTGTATATTTTTATTCATTTTTTATTAAACATTTTTATTTTTTACTTTACTTTTAGGGGCTTTGGGGAAATATTAGGGGTCTAAACAGACCCCTGATATTTCCCTTTTAAAATATAAAAAGAGATTGAGGACAGGGTCCTCAATCTCTTTTTCTGTATCCCCTGTTATCAATGAACAGGAATCCTCTGAGTGTTCCTGTTCATTGATAACTTGACAACAGTGTATGTTCACTATAACCATAACCACAATAATGAATGAACAGGAGGTGATGTAGATCACTCCCATTCATTCATAATTGAGGATATAGGAACCATACTATGTCCTCAATTATCTACAAACACTCAGCAATCACTGATTGCTGAGTGTTTGCTCTCGCTCTCCTCTCTGATACGCTGTCATAGGAGGCTGAGCGAGCGGTGCAGGAGGAGAGCTCAGACTCCTGTGACAGTGCGGGCTTTCTCCGCCCCCACACCGCTCTGCCGGACTGTAATAGGAGGCTGAGCGGTGGGTGTGGGAGGAGAGACACCGGCTGCTCGCAGCGCTTGGCCGGCTGTCACTTTCTCTCCTCCCCGCTGGAACACAGAGCAGCGCCCAGCGGGGAGGAAAGAAACCTGGGATGCGCCGATGTATCGGCAGGAAAATGGCACTTTCGGCATTATGCCAAAAGTGCAATTTTTGGCCGATATATCAGTGCATCCCTACTTATTACACCCTACATATTGTATTTGGGTGTTCACTGCTGTATAGATAACTGGCTGTTATGGCCTAAGCAACCTTATATTTCCCATCATCATATGCAATTAGTTACATCATATATGTTTTGTCGAGGTTATCACTTTTTAAAAGTCCAAAAACTTTACGATCTTGGCTGAGGTCCAACCTGGCCTAACAGTCATGTACTTTTCAAAATCTGTGAAGCCCATTATCAGTAATCTTATATGTAATGCAAATGTAGAAAAATTTCAATTTGCCTCTTTTTGTATGTAGTTGCTCATGTGTTGATTGCACACGCGAGCCACAGGGACAAGTTTTCTCGTCACTGAGCGTTTATCTCAATATTTATTAATGAAAAGGACTCATTTTTCAGTTTGTTTTTCTTATGTCTCCAATCGGCATGAAAGCAATTATATATCTATACTATTCACTATTATAAAGAGAACTAGTAACACTTGGGGTTATGCAACAATCTAACGTAGTCTTAAATTATTTTTCTGGGGACATGCCTGTAAAAGAATACATTTTTCCTGCTGTTTGGCTTGGATCGTTGCTGTCTTGTCAGATGTGCATGCTTTCTAACGCAAACTTTTCCAGCTTCTTATTAACCATAACAGCATCAAACACAGATCACTGTGTTTGATTACTACTGTGCTGAAGGTAAGGATTTAGCCATTCTGAACTTTGATCCTCCAAATTACCAAAAGCCCAGAGTTTGAGCCAAGTCTTATGAAGGTTTTTATTCCTCCATGTGTGAAGAGCTCTGCAGATGGAAACAAATCTGAGCATCGTAGCCTCGAAAATATTTTGCAATCATACTTAAAAATGATTAGTTCCACACCTTGTCATAAACATTAAGTTAATCTATACTCAAGGTTTTAAAGATGAAACTATCTCCTTTCACACCATCTCCAGGACAGAACATTTTTGTCTGGACCAAAAATGCTTACCCATTCATTCCTATGGTAAAAAGTGAGGCTAGTTCAAACCATTGTGTTAAGTTCCAGAAGGTTTAAAAAAAAGTACTGCATGCACTATTTTGTCTGGTCTGGAACACACATTTAAACACGTGAATGCACTGGAAGGCACTAGAAATTCAATGAAGGCTTAAAAAATGCATAGGAACGCATCATAAATGGACATACATTTCCAGAAACGCGCCCTAAGAGCAGACACCGCGAGCTGTCTGTTAACTTTTATTAACCAGAAAATCCTCTTCTGTGCCTCGCTAGTTTCAGGTTAATGGGACCTGATGTTCCCTGTGATCATGATTAAGCCCTGAAATTTTTCTTTTGTCCAGTGGGACCGTCTAAGTGTAAAGTAAGGGCATTCTCATTAAACAGGGGAATAGCAGTTGATAGAACTTAGCCATAAAGTAAGTTTAAATTGGGCATTAGTAACAAAGTGAACCTAAATGAGATTAGGCTGAAGGTAACAGCTGACCTATTTTTGGTTTTGATTTAGACAGGACTATTTTTTTAGGTTTAAGCAAATAAGTTCCTAGGCAGTTGTAAAAAATATCAAAATATGTGATTCAATGTTTTTGAACTTCTGTTTTATTTTTGCTCAATTGTAGGTGGATGGACTTCTCTTCTACCACAAGCACACCCATTACACTCCAGGCAGCACTCCACTGATAGGGTGGCTACGTCCATATATGGCTCCTGACATACTGGGCTTTCCTCCTCCACCAGGACCGCTTACAGAGAAGCCAGCATATGCACAGGAGCAGATGCGGCAAATCTTAGAACACAAGAAGGAAGGGAAGGGAACAGCAGAAGGTGGCCGATATGAACTAGAACATCTCTCCACCATCTCTTCAGCTCAAATGAGTGAAGGGCTAGAAGGGGAGGAAGGACCAAAGACTTGCACCAGCCAGAATCCCTCCAGTTCCTCTAGAATGGATTCATCTTGAGCTGCTATGCCCACTCATAGATATGTATCTTTATTGTGGCACAGCAGCATTTCCTCCAGTGGAATGTTTTTGTCTATCATGGACATCGCTTTCTTTGTCACAAGGAACATTTATTTAAAATTGCCTGCGTTCATCTGTATCATTTTTCCATAATGTCTAATAAATTTGTTTTAATAGAAAAACAAATCATATTGTTCATGTAACCAATTTGAAGTCTTATATGTCAACAAACTGATATGTTAAATTGTCCTCTAAGACTGCTAGAAGTGCTTGATAGCTTAGAGTTTAGAAAGGAATCTAATCTATGTGGTCAGTTATAAAGATATATAACACAAAGTGATCTATCTGCTCGCATTGTACAGCAGATCTGAAATCAGCTATTCATGATTAAGGCAGAGCAATTTTTACATTTCCACTATGGGCCTGTTTATTTATTACAGGTATTTATATAGCACCAACAATTTGCACAGCGCTTTACATAGTGCACATTCACATCAGTCCCTGCTCTCAAGGAGCCTGTTTAAATAACAAATAGAATCTAACCATTGTTACACTATATTTATGCAATGCATACCATCTGCAAGTGTTACACAGGAATGGCTGTATTTTAACAACCTCTCCTGCTATTTGATGCTTTCGCAGGGGGGAAAGGAGCAGGGCATAGGATATATACAGCACAAAGTTTCTATCGTGTATCTCCTGCACCAACTTTTGAAATCACTATCACCTCTGGGACACTTCCCATTCCATAGCCCATTTCTCTACTCCTTATCTAACTAACCCTTTGGCTTTCATTACCCTGTGTGTGTTTTGGTTTTCCAGAGATTGTTGTCTTTGCAGATTCTTTCTTAACATTCTACTAAACTTTTGTGTATTAGTAACGCTTGGACCGAGAATAAGGCAACACCCAAAAGCCTGTCCTGAAAATGTAACTGTTACTGCAACAGTACTTAACTGTGTTTTGTGGCCATAGTGTACTTATATGGCTACAAACAACTATAGGTGAAGAAAGGGTTTCAAGTTCAGCCTTTTGATTTCCTTTGAGGACCACAAGTAATCATCTGAGACAGCTTGTGTAAGTGACTTATATTAAAGTAACTTATCACAGTGAAAACTAATGCTATTCATAAACTACTATGTGATATTTAAAAGATGCAAGATTGCTTGTAAATGCATAGTTTAAAGTGACACTAAACACTAAGGAGTTAAATCTTAAAAATACATTCAAGTACCCAAACTATTAGCAAACATTTAGCTTATTTGTGTATCACTTGACTGTAGATCCTCAAATCATCTCTGAATTGGTGCTGACACTGTCCTTCCTTCTGGAGGGTCGCTACTTTTGTTCCCTATGATCCGTGTGCATTGTAAAGTAGCTGCCGCTCCAAGCTCACTCCTGTGATGGACTACAATCTCACATTTACTCATTTGTACTGAGATTGTAGTCCATCACGGGAGTGAGCTTGGAGTGGAGGCTACATTAAAGCACACACAGGGACCATGGGGAACAAAAGTAGCCACCCTCCAGAAGGAAGGACAGTGTGAAGAATCTACAGCCCAGTGATACACAAATAGGTTACATTTTTGTAACCAGTTAGGGTACTTGAATTCATTGTATGATTTTAACTCCTCCCGAGTTTAGTGTCCCTTTAATGCACAAAGTATAGGGATGCCAAGCACCCATCTAAAAAAAAAATGCTAGTTTCTTGGCTTTAAAAAAAATCTGAATTTTTTGTTTCTTTATATGTGTTCCAGGTCAGTGACTCACTAGTACCAAGGTGAAAGCAAACTTGACAGCCAGGGAATTTGGATTTTCAGGACAGATCAGCAATATCAGGCCACATTTTTTTTGGCAAGTTTCCTTTATCTCTGTTTTATGGCCAACTCAAACAAAATTCTATCAGTGTCCCACTGTTAACGCCACCCATTCTTCACACATGCTTCAAGCTCAACGTAATACCTTTTGTCAGCTGTATTTACCTTGGGTGTGAACTTGTTATATGAAGAAGAGGCCGGTAGCAGAAAATACATACAACTTGTATGGAACCTGTATTATTCATAATGTGCTTTCGTTTTCAATGTACTTATTTGCAAACAATGCAAGGGATTCTTCACAAATGATTGTGATACACTGACAACATATTATTATTTATACTATTACACAGGATTTATAGAGCGCCAACAGTTTGTGCAGTGCTTTATAATATGAGGAAGACATTACAATACAATTCAAGACAAGATGGTAAGGAGGGCTTACAATCTAAAAACATATCTAGCTGTGATAACTGTCTGTGCACCCCTTTCGCTTCGCTTTTGTTATAGAGAAATGAGAATTCTAACATTGAGGATATTACTCTTAGTACAACAGCGTTCCAGGTGTATGATGACTAGTCAGGGTCCATTTTAAACAAAATGTGCCCCAGGGTCCCGTATGGTAAATTCTGTGCTGGCAGGTAGGGATCTCATAAAAATAGAGGAGGCCTGAACCAGATCTAAAAAATTAGGTCTAAAGTACAACTGGGTGGAGGCAAAACATCAATGTTTTTAAAGGAGTGCAGTTAAATAAATACAAACCTTTCAGCCTCTACATGCCAGCAGCACAAAAGCAGTATCCCATAGATGCATCAACTTCAGGGAACACTCTTTAGGGTGAAATATAAATAGGGTGGTTTCCAGATATGGGCATTAGTAATGAGCAGCATATGTTCCTTGTTGTTCAGAAGCATGATACTTCCCCAGCATACAAATGCACATTTGACCACAATACACTAAACGCTACCCACCATGCACCCCGTTATACTCCTCACCCCATGTCATGCACCCCAAAACATTTAGCAACCCATCATGCTCTGCCACAAACTGCACCCCTCTACACAGAGAATACCTTATCTGGCACTGCAATACACAGTGCACAACAGGATGCATACCACACTATGCACTCCAAATACACATATGCAGCATACATGCACCCCAATATTCCTAGCAAACTTCAGCAGGCCCCCTACTATGTTTTACTGTTGTAGGTAAAAAATAACAGCTGCAATGTGGGTGAAAATGTCTCACTGCTTTCTAGTAGGTGTGCTAGCAGAGGAGGCTGGTCTGTACAAGTAAATATACATTTATCATATATTTAACAAGTGTATTACAATTTAAATTTGAATAAGTTCAATTTAATTACACAAAGCAGCAACTAACCTGACAGGCTCTGTAAAATACAGATGTCCCACAAACTGTACAAATTAAGATATGTAACTTTCAGAATAAACCAATAGCGTTACTAGTTCCATTTCTAGTATAAAGATTCCAGTATAACTTCATTCGTACAACACCAGTTGTGAAACTCCTACCTCTCAAGCGTTTCACTCTCTAGTTGTAAGGAGATAATTCACATACATGATTCATTCTCTGCAATCATTTACATCTGGAATGGGAAAACACCCACCAAGTGGTATTAAGAATCCACACACACTTATTATTATTATACAATAATATTTTTTTTAAAAATCAAATATTCTGAGGCTTAAAAAGTAAAATCTTTTCTACTGAGGCTAGTCTTTATTCTATTTGTCACTATATAGTAGTTAACTCTTCTGCCTTGCAGCACTAGGGTCCCTGGTTCATATCCTGGTCAGGACACTGCAAGGAGTTTGCATGTTCTCTCTGTGCTTGGATGGGTTTCCTCTGGGTACTCCTGTTTCCTCCCACATTCCAAAGACATACCGGTCAGATGGAAAAAGTGCAACAGATTCCTCCATCTACGCTAAACTGTGTGGATGGAGGAATCTCCCACTGGGCCAAGCTTCAGTATCTTCCTAGTCGACCCGCTGGCTCTCAAAACGCCTGAACAATCTGATGGGATGCAGGCATTGTTCAGGTATTTTGAGAGCCAGCGTGGCCAGCTAGCAAGATACTCCATCCACACAGTTTAGCTTAGATGGAGAAATGTGTTGCACTTTTTCCATCTGACAATAGAAAATCTGCAGATAATCTATAGGTGTATGGCTGGCTTTACCAGGTAACTCACCTGAATAGCAAACTAAGTGTAGTACATTTAAAATACTAGCATTTACGTTTAAATTTTTTTCTTAATAAACTTGACCTGGCCAATAACATTTCCGGTATAGCAAACGCGCTGAAGTGTAGAAACTTTGCCATTTAATGACATAGAGAAAAACAAGGTTGGAATGGTACAAAAAGTTATTTTATGAAAATTGGAAAATGTTTAAATAGCTTTAAGCATATTGTAGAGCTGGCCACACGTGAACAACCATGTAAACTAAAGTCAGGGGACCTGCTTCTCTTTCACTTACAGAGTGGTTTGTGCAGAGTTATGCGCAAAACACTCTGTAGGACATTGAAGGCTCTACATTGCGGCCTACATTTTATGAATGGCATTTAAAATGCAGGTGCAGTGTGGAGTAAACACTATGGTGCCCTACAGAGAGCTGATAGTGACTTCTGCTCTCCATTAATTACAGACCCCTAAATATTAAAGGTCCGGTATGTGTTCTCTCACCTCCCGATCTACTGAGCCGACCTGTGACAGGATCGAGAGGTGAGCGAACGCCGGTATGTGTTCTCTCACCTCCCGATCTACTGAGCCGACCTGTGACAGTCTCATTGTCACAGGTTGGCTAGAACTATGAGGTGAGTGGAAAGCACTCACCTCATAGTTCTTCTTTAATTGCATAAGTCCAATCGTGACTGAACTCACCAGTACGTAATATTGGTGGAAGTACAGTATCAGTCTGACATTGGCTGGTTGGATTACGAGGGACCCCAATCCAGGACAGTAGTAATTATTTGAGGAATCTGAGTTGAACTGGCACAGAAAGGCGACCAGCAGACTTAAAGTCAATTTCACTATATACGCCTCTTGTTTCCTTAAGCACAAATCTGAAGATAAAGGGTGATATGAGTTGTGCCAGAAAATAATCTCTTTTGACTTCTTTTTACCATCTATATCAAGGTTTTAATGCTACTGTACCTCTAGGGGTCAATTCATACCATAGCCGTATGCTTAACGCACAGTATCCATCCATTATCACATGATAACACACAGCGCAGCTAACGTGCGGTAATCTGCTGTTGGTGCATTGGGTTGCCATTCATTGAAATGGCACCTCCTGGTAGCTGTGTACTGCACTGAAAAAAGTAGCGCATGCACTACTTTTTTCACTGCAACGCTCAGTATTTCGATATCGTGCATTGCGCTGGTCTGCAATGTATGGCTGCCAAGAAGTGCATAGAGGTGCCATTCAGATGAATAACTAACACCCCTAGCACAGAGTACCACACGCTGGGTGCACTGTGCGATAGTATGTGCTAAACACATGGAAACCGTGCATTTAGTATAATGCTATGGTGTGAATGGGCCCTTAATGTGCCTACTTACATCCCGATATTGGTAGCCTCTGAACCACTGTAAACAACCAAGTATTGTCTTGTCACTGTATTTATAATTTGCTGTATATGACTTGCGGAAAGTTTTACTGATTCACTGAGCGCATACAAAAAAACGTAATACTGTGTTTGCACAATTGGAGGAGTCATCTTTAGAAATATAAAAATGTTTATTATTTACAGATTATGATACATCTCTTGCTTACATTTCCTTGTTATATTGTATTATATTACATGTTATAATAGTTTTTACATTTATACACATGCATAAAATAACAGTTTCAGACGCTTTTTTTGGATTCGGGTATATTTACACTTATATCTATCTTATATCACATTGTTGAGTTGGAAGAATAAACTATATTTTTAGTACAGATTTATCATAATCTTTAAAAAACTTTGGCCAAGACACCTCTTATTATGTATGTGTTGTAAAATGAGGTTACCTGACCAGTTATCACTATGCTTCATATTAAATATCAGTTAGGTTAGTGCACCTTTAGTTTTTGAATTACAATAATATAATCCAGCAGGGTGCCTTCTAGCTTCTTTGGGGTACCTCAAAAATTTCACACGGCATCATACCTGGGTGAATGTGATGTGAAAAGGGCCCATGAATGAGGGGGTCCATGTATGAGAGGGGGTGACTGATGTAAAAAGAGGGGGTGACTGATGTAAAGGGGTCTCTGATGTGAAATGAGGGAGCTGCTGATGTGAAGGGGGACTCTGTTCTGAACGTAGGGGGCTCTGATGTGAAAGGGGTGCTCCTAGTATGAGAAGTGCCGTCTCTGATGTGAAAGGTGTGACTCCTAATATGAACTCCACTTTTTTGTGTTTTTGCCTGGAGGTCCCCCCC
>NW_017306435.1:604229-676019 GCF_000935625.1 Nanorana parkeri | reverse complement strand
TTGTGTTTTTGCCTGGAGCCCCCCCCCCCGAAATACCAAACCCCTATCTCACATGACGGGGCCTTTTGATGGGAAGGGGTCTCTGATGTGAAAGAGGGGTTCCTAGTATGAGAAGGGGTGACTCTGATCTGAAAGAACGGGCTCCTGACGTGAAGGGGGATTCTGAGGTGAAAGGCATGACTAGTAATGTGAAGGGGGTACCCTATTTTTTTGTATTTTTGGATGGGATCCACCCTTAAAATCAGTACCAGATCCTGATCTCACATAAGGGTCTGCCATGGATTTTGGAGGGACCATACATTGTTTTTACATTTAGGTTATTGCATGTTAAACTTGGGCACCTCCTAGATTTTTCATACTTTTAAAGGGTGCCGTGACTGAAAAATGATTGAGAAACGTTCATCTAATTAACTGTCTATAAGGAGCCCATAGTTGATGATTCTTGAAGATGTGTTGCTTTTCATTAACATGCAGGATTAACGAATACCACTAGAGGGGGTGTATGGATTTCTTTTGGATCTCTGTATCTATTTTTATGACTGCTTCCTTTTCCCACACCCCTGTTAAGAAAATGCTTCGTTTATATTAAATCTTCTGTATGACTTTTTTTTCTCTCTTTAATATCTGTGTGTTGTATCTGCAGCTAGCCGCTCTCCAAAGCCTCTGCTTCTCCCATCCACAGGCAGCTGTATGGTTGTGGCAGAGAGGCCTAGTCATACACAGCAAGGCCCTGCAGGATCCCCAGCCTGGAGTAGGAACTGAGGAGAGAAAGGCACAAGGCATGGCACAAGCACTGACACAGGAAGAGGAGCAGGTAATAAGATGCAATGTTCTATGTGTATGTATTAAATGTATAATATGTCAGGGACTATGCAGGGTGCTGGCCTGTTCTTCTTATGTAATATATATATCATTTCAGCAGTGTATTTAGAATTTATAAAATGACAGCATGTCCCCGGACAGTGAGATGTGTTGTTCCTAATACTGTACTATGTCCTGACACCATAAAGTCATAATGGGAACAAAAATCACTGTGTTGTTTTAGCAGACGAATCAGAATGTAATTCCATATAACTGTAGGCGTTTTGGATCCGATTTAGATTGGACAGGATGATCTGGTGAATGGCTATACACCTAACAATGTCTGCCTGGTACCATTGCTAGTAACCGTGTCTGCCTTGCTTATCAGAGTGCCAATTGTATACGCGGATTTTGTAACTCCATAGCAACCAGTCCAATAGCACCCAAAGAGGGGAGTTAGACTCCGTTCACACTGAGCGGTTTGTCGCACGATTTCCGCGCTATGTAGCTTGTCCAATGCATTTCAGTGGAGCTGTTCACAGCTCAATGTCGCCTGTAGCTCGTCACTCAAGCTTGTCGCTCGCACATGACCCTTTTTTTGGCGGATGTCGCGCGATTCGGCTCCAATAGACTCAATGGTGTCGTTTGCACTGCAAAATGGAAGGAAAGAATGATGTCACATCAAGGCCGCTGTTGATCGGTTACAGCCCAAATGTAGCAGCGACGAAGTCCCTCCCAAAAGCCACGCTACGTAGCGCGTTAAAATGTGCACTATCGCTCAATATCGTACTTTGTTGCTCAATGCCGCTCAGCACCGAAGCGCTTGGAAAAACGCGCGATTCACCATGTCGTTCAGTGTGAATGGGGTTAGGAATGTGTCTGGTTGCTATGGGCAATGCAAACTGCTATGAGTAAGGCCCAACCATTATATGAATGAACGAAGAACTCCGGGTCATTTTTAAATGAACCCTTGCAGTGGGGCAACCCACGCACTGTAAGGGTTAGGTGCTTGCTTTGGTCTAAGGCTGAAAATAACAATAATATGATAAAATACGTTTTACTTACCTGATGCTTGGAGCCGGCCGGCCGCTCCCTCCAGCCTGTTTCTTCCTACTCACATCCAATACACACACAGTGTATTGGACGTGATGATTTACGGGACCTTAGACTGCTGAAGCGGAGGGGGAGAGACGTTCCAGGGACCAGTCTAAGAGCGAGCCGTCTCTGAGGATCGGCTGAGTATAACTTTGTTATTTTCAGTCCTAGACCAAAACGAGCAGTTAACCCTTACAGTGCAGGGGAAGCCCCACTACAAGCGGTAATGGAAACATTACCTGGAGTTCTTCTTTAAAGTGTAAATTAATCCAAACATTGTTTACATTTTGGATAGCGTGGGAAGGGATTAGAACCCCGGTCAGGTTTTTATTGCTGACTTTGTCCCCATTAGAGAGATTCACCGTCTCTATTTGTCCTGGTGATCGTTATCAGAAAAAGCGAAAGAAAATCCCAAATTTTAGATTGTCATCTGAACAGGCATAGGCAGGAAATCTTCCAATGAGGACACTAATTCTGGTGACCTTGCTGATCAACAGGGATGCCCCTCAATTTTGGAGGGATTTCCCCTCACTTCCTGTTGGACAGAAAGTGAAGGGAAATCTCCTCAATGGGACAGAGAGGGCAACATTTTTTTTTTTTTTTTAAACAAGGGCTATAACCATTGCTTGTAGAAAAACGTTTTGGCTTCACTTCTACTTTAAGCTGTGTTATGTACCTGCAATTAAGACATGGGTGCACAAATGAATATGGAATTTAGAAGCAGCAGGACTTTTTTTTTTTAGCAGTCAGCTTCATTGGCAACAACTAGAGAAAACCTCAAACGTTAGGCACCGGTTGAAATTGGCTACCTGCCTCCTGGGATTTGTCCAGCCCTGAAAGAAGAGATGCTTACTATAACATAGCAGCTAGTGCATTGTGACCCACAGAAACCAAATATGCACTGTTAAAAGGGTTGCTACCTGTCAGGGATTTGAATGCTGTGTCTGGGTTTCATAGCAGATGAAACCCGGACACAAGATGTAAGGCAGACAGGGGCAGCTGCAGAAAGTTTCCTCATTTGTAAGTGTGCCAGAGGACTGTGCTCTGATGGTTCTCGCTCTCCCTCTCTCTCTCGCTCTCCCTCTCTCTCTCTCTCGCTCTCCCTCTCTCGCTCTCCCTCTCTCTCTCTCACTCTCCCTCTCGCTCGCTCTCTTGCTCTCCCTCTCTCTTGCTCTCCCTCTCTCTTGCTCTCCCTCTCTCTCGCTCTCCCTCTCTCTCTCTCTCGCTCTCCCTCTCTCTCTCGCTCTCCCTCTCCCTCTCTCGCTCTCCCTCTCTCTCTCTCTTGCTCTCCCTCTCTCTTGCTCTCCCTCTCTCTCCACACCCATCTAGGGGCACACTACTGTATTTTCCTATTTTATTGTTTGCACTTTTGTATTACAATATTGTGACAATGTGTATATCAACTGCTTTACAATCTACTTCTACTGAGAATGTGGGCAGTGCCTAATAACTATGCAAGAAACTCCTCTTAGCCCCTGCCACCTATAGACACATGCCCACTGTGCCTAATGGTAAAACTAGCCATGGCAAGTTTAATGTTAACAGATGAGTATAACGGATATCATGGCTAGGCAGCTCAAGCCTTTCCACCAGTCTTCAAGACTAAGGTGAGGTATCTGTGGCTGTATTGGCTCATTGTTAGCTAAGCATACAGAAAGATGAGTCATTTTTTCGTTGTACAAGCTCAATATGGATACTTTGAGAGCATAGCGATGACTGGCCTGCAGTCTAGAGTCTTCACTTTCATCTGTGTCCCCCAGCTGTTTCTGCAGGTACCACCTGTATACCTGTTAGTGCTACTTTAGTGAAAAATACTAGCTCTGTTCATTTATTTAATGTCTCCTTTGGCCCTCCTGTGATTTGTAGCTGCACAAAGCTCTGGTTATGGCAGGCCAGGACGAATTCCAGGAACCAAGTACCCAATGCTCCTTAAAAATTACAGGTGGTGCCCAACTCTTAAGACTGGAGCTGGTTCCTAAAAAAAATCCTGAAGGCTCCTGGATTGGACAGACTGGTTCCTGAATAATTATTTGTGCGCCCCTGGGTTGTGGCTTCCTTGCTGTACACAAAGGCAAAAACATACATGGGTAAGAGTTAATAGATACCAAGTGGACATTGTCCGGTATTCCTTCACTTAAGTTACAATCCAACAATCAATGAGTTGGCTAGAGTAATCCTTACAAGGTACAGTCATTCAGTGTTCACACTTCATACCAGAGCAGTAAGAACCCATTCATGCTATAATGCAGTGCGCTGCAACGTGTGTGATTTTTTTGCATTGAGGAGCATTGTGTTAGCCCACTTATATAAAATGAATGGGATTTCAATGTGCAAAAAGTAGGTCCTGCTTTTTTTTTCTGCAGCACAAGGTAACACAATGCACAGTATCTGTATGTTGTGATGTACTAAAACAGGTGTGTTGCAGTGCACTACAAATGTGAATGGGGCAGTTAATTATGCATTGCAACACACATCTGCAGTGTGTTACCTTTAATTGTGTTAACATGCATTATAATTAACCTTTAATGAAGCTTTATTCTGAGATTCCTTGTGTGCAAGAATTGTGTGTCCCCATTATAGAGATTCATGCTGTGAATTTGTCCTGGGGATTGTTATCACTGAAAGTGAAAGAAAATCCCACATTTTGGGTTATCACCAGAACATAAATAGATGGCAACTACTCTAGACACTAGTTCTGATGACTCTGCTGGCCACCAGTGATTTGCCTCTGTAGGGATTTCCTGTTGTGACTATGGGACGTCAAGTGAAGGCAACTCTCCTCAATGGGAAATAGATGTTAAACAAAAAAGCCTACAGGGTTTTAACTAGGGATCCACCGATACCGAGAATTTGGTTGAATACTCGCCCAAATGATCCTGATGCCTATCCCGATATTGGAACTTTCGGTATCAGGAAGTCACCAGGGAGCATGGAGCTGGCTTCCCACCCAATCAGGAAGCCGGGGAGCAGGTAATGACTCGCCCCCTGACTTCCTGATTGGCCAGGAAGCAGACTCTATGCTCCCTTGCCACCAGGGAGCATGGAGCTGGCTTCCTGATTGGCCAGGAAGCTGGCTCCATGCTCCCTCATCACTTAGTGACAAGGGAGCATGAAGCTGGCTTCCCATGCAATCAGGAAGCTGGGTGGTGTGTAATGATTCGCCGCACAGCTTCCTGATTTATCAGGAAGCTGACCAATCAGGAAGCTAGGCAGTGAGTCATTACCCACCCCGGCTTCCTGATTGGCCAAAAAAACCGGCTCCATGCTACCTCGTCACCTGGTGATGAGGTACCATGGAGCCAGCTTCCTGGCCAATCAGGAAGCCGGGAGCCGTGTAATGATTCGCCACCCTGCTTCCTGATTGGTCGGGAAGCTGGCCAATCAGGAAGCCAGATGGCAAGTCATTACCTGCGCCCCCCAGCTTCCTGCTTGGCTAGAAAGCCGTATCCATGCTTCCTCGTCACCTGGTGATGAGGGAGCATGGAGATAGTATGCCAACTAATCAGGAAACTGGGCGGTGAGCCGTTACATGCCACCCGGCTTCCTTAATGGAACTTCCGGTATCGGTATTCCATATAGGCGAGTACTGGAAAAAAATACCAGTACCAGTACTCGAAGCCGAAAAAACGGTATCTGTGCATCCCTACTTATAACTCCCTCCCCTTCAATCCAAAACTAGCCAAAGATTTGGCTTCAATTCTACTTTAAGGTTGCTAGGCCAAGTGCACAGATCAGCAATCTTTAGCTAAGTTCTGTGCTCATGGTTGTTTTGTGCTGGTTGGGTATTCATTATCTAGTTTCCACCAACAATCTAAAGCTGGCAATGTTAGATTTGCATACAAACATTCACATCAAAATTCTGGTCAGAACATTCGATAATGCCACCAGAAACCTGGTAAATGTTGTTTGAAATTTTGTTTGATTTTAACATTCGATTTTGGCCAAAACTTCATTGTTTGAGGAAAAAATTCCAGCTTGCTCTATTTTGTTATCAAATTGACCCCATTAACTATTAGAAAATGGAATCAAGTTCTGAAAACAACTTTTTTTCAAAGGAAAATCCACTAGTGTATGGCCAGCTTAAGATAATCAGAAGGCAGATGGGCCCTTGACTATGCTGGGCTTGGTATTAGTGTAAGCTTGGTGGGACTATGGCAGGTAAATTAGACTATAAGTTTCAGAGGACTAAAGCTATTTATGTAATAACCTGCGGGCTGAACAAAGAAAATATTACATATCCCTCCATCAATGCTTATGAGTGTTAATTGAGGAATCTCCCGTTGTCTGTATTGTACTCTAACAGTGGTCGCCAGGCGCTGTCAGAATACCCGTGCAGTGCCGATAGCTCATTGGCTGCCCGCTCTGTTCGTTTGAAGATTTTCCGACTGGCTCAGCCGTTTGAGGGATGCCGGCCAAAAGGGTGCTAACAGACGCACCCACTGTGTGAAATGCGCTGAGTGTATTGGCCAGCTTAAGGATTGATTTGAATGGTTCACTATTTCCTGTGAAAGTTTGTGGACTATGTTTATTTGATCGAATCAAAATAATTGAAAAAGCCAAAATGATAAATTCAAAATGATTTTGGTATACAAGCAGGAAGGGTGCACATGATTCATTTACATGGCATTATTTGTGTAGGCAAGCTATACATGTTGTCAGCTTTTATGGTCAGGTTTAGAGCAAATGAGAACTGTGACGTTGCACTAGAAAAGCAGCCCTGGAAAGTGTTTGGTTTTTACAGGCAACAGGTCAAGTTGTCTTTCTTCAGGATTATGAATCAGCTGTACAGAGTAGTTTTGTTTATTGTATACTCTTAGTACTGTATCAATTCTACTGATCTCAACATTGAGCATTTTTCCTTTCCCAGGCCTCTCTGCTCTGATATTTTTACTTACCTACTTATATTTCTGTCCTCAGGCTACTCAACGGTTCCTGCAGGAGATGAATTCCTGGACTTCCTTCCACTCCGTACCTCCTCTCTCCTGGGATGTTGCTGTGAAATTTCTCATGGCAAGAAAATTCGATGTTGTGAGAGCCATAGAACTGTTCCACTCATACAGAGTAAGGGAGACATAACGGCCATCGCTGCCTTCCATCTATCTCTGTATTATCAGCGTGTATCTGCCAGATATGGGACACTTCCCAGTTATCACAGTTCTCTATGTGAAGTGTCACCATGAAGTACAGTTTTTAGGCATATGACAAAAACCTTGTTGCAATGGTTATTTATTAAACTACTGAGAGATGTAAATATTTGCTGACAGTCACCTAAATTGGCTAGATCTACAGGGAAAATTTTTAGTAGCTCAATCCTGCTACTAAAATTGTTAGCTGTCCCCGCACTGCAAGGGTTAACTGATCATTTATGCCTAGGGTACAGGAATAAGCTTTTTACTTCCCTGATCCCCGCTCACACCACAGTCAGCGATCTTCTCTTCTCCCCCCTCCACTCCCACTGTGGACTGTCCCTCGTTGTCTTTATGTGCAAGCCAGGACTATGGAGCCTGCATTATACATGATGATATTAGTGGTCCTTAGACTGCTGGAGTGAAGGGGAAAAGATGCTCTGGGGACCGATCCAGCAGCCTGGAGGGAGCAGGGGGTAGCGGGGATCCGGTAAGTAAAACAGCATTTTTTATTTCTGTCGGGCTTTATTCTGTATTTGTAGCAAATAATGGCAAATGGCTCAAATGGCTCCTCCCTGCAGCATGTATTATAGTAGCAATTCATTTTTTTATGATCGCACAATTCTCCATTTGCAATGTACACTGCAAATCCATTCCGTATGCAATTGATTGCTAAAAGGTGCTACTACCGGTACATGCTACTTGTGCAGCCTGCTCCATAGGGAATCATTTGTTCCATTTGTTTAACAATCATTTGCTACACCTAATGACTAAATTGCTAGAATTTTAGTATCAGGACTGAGCTTCTAAAAATCTCCTGTGTGGCTCTAGCCTGTTCAGATGTCAGAAAATAGTTAAAATATCTTAGCAGCAAGAGATTAAAATCACCAGGGTAGTCCTAGCCTTATACATTCTGGTTTCCGAGAGAAAGAGGCACATTTTTGTGGTTTATTTTTAATCTGAAATGTCAAAATAAATGTGGTTTTAATCTGTGATCTTAGGATGTGAAGCATTGTCATGTTCTAGTAAATAATATTACCGAAAACTGCTTTTTGCTGATTGCACAGAATTACATTGCATCATTTTAAGAAAAGCTGCTGCAATTTTTTGATGGTTTTGAAGGACAATATATGGATGCAGTTGTGTTTACCTGTTTAAAACAGTAGTCATTAACATTCATAGCTTTTTTTGTATTCCTTAAAGTAAATCTATGGTTTGCCAATGCATGGGAAAGCAATAGATTAGTCATGGATGCATCAGCAGCACATTCTTGTCTTCCCTTTAATTTCTGGCCACTTGGAGCATGAACAAATACCTGGTACTTCTGGGTATAGTGGAACATATGACTCACTCACATCCCTTCAGATGTGATAGTGTGTTACTGGATTGGCCACACTCAATGCTGTCATGTGGTGGCAGGGAATGAATCCTTAGCTCTTTGTAAGCTCCAAGTTGCAACTAGAAACAGGGCCGTCCACATAATGAGGCAGTCGGAGGTGAACACAGCGTCCCAAGTTGCTTAGAGCTCTTACAACCTGTGACACTCTTTTTCAGGCTTCCCACCCAGCTTGCTGACATCATTGGTTGCCAGGGAGCTGAGCGGGACACTATGGCTGGCGTCCTGCCGAGCTCCTGGCAAATAGTGACGTCAGTGAGCTGGGTCAGTGGATGGACAGAGAGCCGCTGGCAGCATGGCTCTAACACAGCCGCCCGTGCCACCACATCTGCCCCCTCACTATCAGCAAGGCCCCCCAAAAGCACAAACAAAATCACCCCCCTCCCCTTTGACCATCACTCTACGGCATGAGGCGGCATGTAAGGTAGGGATGGCCCTCACTAGGAACATATACACTGAGTGGCCAGATTATTATGACCACCCCATCAGTACTTCGTTGGGCCACGAGATAACTTCACTAAATGACTTAGTTGGGCCGCCTTGTGACTCCTCGAGATGTTGAAAGGTGATGCGAGGAATCTGACACTGCACTGTTGCCCTTCTGTTGTCTTGTACCAGCCCTGCCCCTCTCCGTTCTGCCCTAACATTGACTAGTCGCTGACGGCCACAATTCGCACGTTCAGACCCAGATTTTCGGCTGACAGTCCAGTCTTTAAACACTTTAACAATGAGCCCCTCTTGAACATTTAATGAATTCTGCTGTTTTGCTGATACTCGCTCCATGGCTCCAAGCGCCAACAATCATCAAAAGTTCAAAGGCAGTTAAATTGCGTTGTTTACCCATATCTTCAGAAAATAATCACTTCTACTGTCGTGGTAAACAACCTGCTTCCCTATTTATAATGGTCTGGCCCTCTAGCAACTTCAGCGCGAAATTATAGCTAATTATAGCTAATTTGCCTACAAATGTCAGGTGGTCATAATAAACTGGCCACTCAGTGTACAGGGCTAACTCTTCCCCACTCCTGGCAGCCAAACAGAGCAGCGAGGGAGCAAAGGGATGGTAAGTATGTGTGGCTGGTGGGGCCAAACCTATATATTAAGTGTATCACTGATAGAGTGCTATGTTGTTAAGCTTAAACCAATAATTTATACATTGGATATTAAATGTGGCCGCTGGTTATAGGCTAAATGTTTTTACAGTAGGAAAGAACAGAAATTGTGATTAATAATTAAAGTAAATCTCTTGCTGCTGCTTATGTTAAAGAAAATTCCATTTTAAAAATTGATATATATTTAATTACGACAGAAATTTTGACTGACAAAAACAATTTAATTTCTGTACCTCGCCATCATAACGTTATTCATTTTGTAAACGGAATCTTTGGATTTTTGGTCTCTCTCACAGAGCTTGATGTCCAATGCCTATTGCTTAGAGCAGGGGTGGGGAACCTCCGGCCCTCCAGCTGTGGTGAAACTACAAATCCCATAAGGCATTGCAAGATTCTCACAGCCACAGGCATGACTCCCAGAGACTGATGCATCATAGGATTTGTAGTTTCACCACAGCTGGAGGGCCTGAAGTTCGCCACCCCTGGCTTAGAGTATAGGTTGCTTGTCAATGTCCTTAGGTTTACTGCTCTATTAGTTCAGATATCTCCATTATAGATATGCAATATACAAATGATTATTTACATGATTAAATATTACTAACATCTATATCTACTTTCTAGGAGACGCGCCAGAGAGAAGGGATCGTGCGGTTGAATCCTCTACAGGAACCTTTGCTGTCTGAACTGCTGAGTGGAAAGTTCACTGTGCTGGTGAGTGATCATGTGGATTTAGTAAAAGAGAGCAAAGCACTTGTTCTATGCAAGCGGCATATAACCTTGTGATAAAGGGGCTGTAAAAAGGGTCTATAAAGGGGTTGTAAAAAGGGTCTATAAAGGGGCTGTAAAAAGGGTCTTTATTCCAAATATTCAACTGCCAAGATAGTTAGAAATATTTTTAGAGTCCGTTGCAGAAATCTCAAATATACAGCATAGGTCTGCCACCTAGGAATTGGGAGCTTCCATTCCATTGCATATGAAAAACCAGCCATTGTACTGTAAAATGTCCCTGCAAGAGAGACCTGACCATTCCTTTTTTATGGAAAAGAGTTAAGGATCAAACCTTAAGCTTGCATGTGCTGCTACCTTGATAGAATATAGCAGCGGGTCCTGACAATGGATTGTATTGTGTGAGGATGAGCAGCTATCTTTTCATCTGCCATTCTCATAGAGATATGTGCCCTTCAGTCACCACCCTAATGTTATAACATTTCCAGGATACAATATACATGTAACTTGCATAAGTAGACCACAAGATAACTCACTCTGATGTGTATGATATGCCAGTAATACTATTCAGTCAGTAACTTCAAACATTTTCCTTAACCAGAGCGTACGGGCTCCGACTGGAGCTTCCATTGCCATCTTTACTGCCAAACTACACCTCCCAGCGAGAAAGAACAGCAAAGAGGCTCAGCACACAGTGCTTCAGGCCCTCTTCTACCTCTTGGATCGTGCTGTGGAAAGGTGAGAACCAAGTCCAATAACAAGAGCAGATTTTTTTCTGGGAGATCTAGAATAGTTGAGTTGTACATAGGGTATATTAAAAGACCACTAAATGTAGTTTAAAGCAGGAGTAGGCAACCTTGGCACCCCAGGTGTGTGGGATTATAAGTCCCATGAGGCATTGCAAGACTCTGACAGTCACAGGTATGATTACCAGAAGCAAATGCATGATAAGATTTGTAGTTTAACCACAACTGGACTGCCAGCGTTTCCTACCTCTGGTTTCAGATTAATCTGGTATGAATAGGTGATATGTCTAAAGACTTCCATATGTTTTAAGTATAATTACAGTATATTTGTAATAATATTATGCACCTTATGATAGTTGACAAGGCAATCACTTTTTCTTGTCGCTTGTGTATGGTGTATTTTGGAAGTGTTATATTAAGCCTTGTTTAGTGTAATGTGTGTAATATTGTACACTTGTAGTGCAGCTAAGGCCCCGTTCACATTGATCGATTTATCGCGCGGTAATTCTCACGATATCGCGGCTATTTACCGCGCGATATCGCTCTTCAATGCATCTCAATGGGGCAAAGGGTCCTGCTGTCGCGGGTTGTGTGTCGCTACAGCAGGACCCTTTTTGGAGCGGATTTTGACGCGATTCTCGCTTGCTCAATGCAAGCATTTGCTCGATATCGCGCAAAATGCAAATCGCACGACAAACGCGCGATTTTCGAATCGAGCAATGTGAACGGGGCCTTAGAGATGATTCCGAGGGCAAGAGTTTGGTGTTTCTTAAAGGCAAAACTTTGTCTGAAAAGTAAATATAACAAATGTAATTACTACACAATTTCTTTTGTTATTAAAACTAACCTTTCATTTCAATCTACAGCCACTGTCATTTTCTAAACATTCAAATGATGGTTTCTTCCAATATGGCAACCTGAAGGCTTTCTGTACACCCTTAGTGTACGGAACACCCCTAGGTTTCTCATTTCCTGTGTGTATGATTAGCTTGCTGCTTTTCTAAGTAGTATGCCTGGAGAAATTAGTCACATTTTAGGCATCACCGGTGAAGTTTTTGTTTTATTTGGATTTTGTTTTTGGTTGTAATCTCTTTTAGGGCTCAAACATATGGGCGCTTGAGGGCGTAGAATGTAAATTGCTGGTGTATTTCCTTACCAAAGAAACACAACTGTGGCGTACAGCCTCCCATCATAATGAATAGGTGTTGGCGGCTGTATGCCCATTGATGCTGCTACTTGTATAAACCCATGCATGTGTAAAGCCCTACACCCCTGGACACAGCTAGTCAGCTGTGTATCCTAGGTGCGGAAATATGCCACCAATTTACATTCTACAGCCTCATACACCCGTGTGCAAGAGGGCTGAGGCTCATCCAATTCTAAAGGGATGCAGATGCTGCAGCAGCTTTCCTCATTAGTACACTGAGAGTTGCTCAGGTGAAAATGAGGGCAGACCCTCCAATACAGGAATCATTTTGAGAAAGCAGATGATGAAACAAATATTTCTTCAGAACTGAACAAAGTATTATTCTGTAACAAAGTTTGCTAAAAACCTTGCAATTTAGCAAAATAGATCACCTAGAGCACGTATGTCCAAACTGCGTCCCTCCAGCTGTGGTGGAACTACGAATCCCATGAGGCTTTGCAAGATTCTCACAGCCACAGACATGACTCCCAGAGAGAGATGCTTCATGGGATTTGTAGTGTCACCACAGCTGGAGGGCCGGAGTTTGGACATCCCTGACCTAGAGGGAACTGTTTTTCCATTTACAAAACTGGAGTTGTACTTTAAACCCCAATTGAATGTTCAGTTTTAATCAGCTAAATGCATTGTAGGTGCATCAAAACAAAATATGTTACAAGTTTTACAGTTTGTTTTCTTAGAAAAGCAGTCTCAGTCTAAGTAGAAAGAGCCTGTCCCCTGCCAGCATTCTGCAGGGATGGACCCCCTGCCAGCATTCTGCAGAGATGGACCCTTTGCAAACAGTGGTCTCTCTGCACGCCCCCTGTTGAGTTAGAACAAGAGTTTTCCAAACAGCTGGGATCATGAGCTTTGCTGATTGCACAGCTATAGGTCTGACACAGCGGGTATGTCGGAACTTAGAGACTCCTGCAGCTGCTGGCAGGGGATGGGCTTTTCTACTCAAACTGTAGCTGCTTTGGAAAGAAAACAAACTGTAAGACCTTGAACCCCTTTTGTTCTGATGCACCTGGAATGCATTTAGCTGTTTTAAACGGAAGGTTCAATTGGGCTTTAAAGTAATGATATTAAATGGCATTTGAGCCCGTCACACCTAACTCATCCACAGCTTAATTTGCTCGTGTTACCAAGGAAACTGGTATGCGGCCTAAATGAACACAGGATTTATACAAACAGTAATAGTCAATTAACCTTTCAGTTTTGGATGGACATTGGCAGATTGTTTACTGGTTTCTCAGATCTATAGATGACTCTAACTGCACGTTTTCCTAGCAGTAGTTTGTGTCTCTGCCCTCTCCTATAAGATTATAACTAAAGTATAAAGCTGGTAGATTCATATTCGATAATTCCATTAGAGACTTGATGAATTTCATTTGAAATTTACTTGGATTTTAACATTCGATTTTGGATGAAATGGAGTTTCCCGATTGAAAACCACATTCACTTTTAGAATTTTCTTTCATTTTCAGAAAAATTGTCATCCTGCTTTTTTTCAGCACTGCAGTTGAAATGATCATCAATTTGACCTCATTAACTATGATATAATTTCAAACATTCTGAAAATATAGTAATACCTCGGTTTACGAACGCTTCGGTTCGCGAACAGAAAGTTCGGCAAAATTTTGCTTCCGTTTGCGAACTCCACATCGAGTGGCGAACACGACCGCAGCCATCTTCCCCGTTCTGACACGTGGTCGTGGCTTCCTCTAGTCGAGATTGCGGTCACAGACAGACTTTTTTGTGTGCTTTTTAGCACATACCGTATTTGATTCGGTTCGCAACCAATTCAGTTTGCGACCAGAATCGTGGAACGAATTAAGTGCGTGAACCGAGGTACCACTGTAAATTTTTACTGGAGTATGGCCAGCTTCATTCTTTTGCAGCTCCCTAACAACTTCATTGTAACAGTATGGAGAATACACTGGATGAGCATTACACCATCATTTCAGTTTGTAATGGCCATAGCAGTTGGGTGGAATGCTGCTTTCCTGGCAAATAATAAAAAGGCACCATAGTGTCAAAAGCACAAGCACATAATAGCCAAGGTATTTTCATTACCATGGGTTACAGTGAGCTGTGAATGATCTCAGAATGTTCTCAAGATGTCAGATGCAGAATGCATATAACACAAGCCTAAGGCCCCGTTCACACCTTTACGTTTTGTCGCGCGTTCAACGCTCTATGAACGCTCAACAAAACGTACAAACATGAAAATCCCATTGTTTTCTATGGGTCTGGTTCACACCTTTCCGTATTTCCGCCCGTCTGAAACGCCCTACAAAACGGCCTACGCTCAAACAAGTACATGTACTTCTTTGGGCCGTTTTGTAGGGCGTTTTACATTGGGATACAGCCAAGTAGCCTTCGGAATCGCACGACGGTCGCGCGACTTTTTTACCGCGAATCGCGGTAAAAAAAAACGCGCGACAGACGCGCATATTCAATACGCCTAGGTGTGAACCTAGCCTAAAGTCTGTTAACACGGGCCCCTTTACTATATGTAAAAATATTGCATGGGGTTAGCTTCCAAAAAAACAGCTACCTTATTGCTGGTGTTACCAGTGAGTTTCTATGAGGTGTCTATTGAAGAGCGCTGAACAAGGAGCTATTCCAGGTGGAGATAAAGTAACTCATCAGCAATAGTCTTGTAATAATGAAATGTTTATTTCATGCAGAAGAAGACCAATTCAACCTCCAGCCTTTTTTTGTTAGCTGAACATTTTGATGAAAAACGTATCATCAGACAAAAGATTCCACACAAAATAACTTTAAATTGGCTTCAAAAAAAGCTTCCAAGCCATGCTAAAATGTTCATGACTTAAAAACCAAGCACAGAAAACGATTGTTTTCTGCTCATTTTAGGTGTGCCTATTTTCACAGAAAGCAAGGTGTTCTGTGAATGGATGGCGGGGAGGGGAATGAATGGCAGGATTTCCCTCTGCCCTTTTACAAAACGCCTTGCATTCTGTGAAAACAGTACAATGAGGGGAATTTATCAAAACTGGAGCAGACAGAATCTGGAGCATTTGCCCATGGCATCAGCTTCTCTCTTTCATTTTCAAAGCTTAACTGAACAAACTGAAGAGAGAAGCTGATTGGTTGTCACGGGCAACTGCTTCAGAGTCTATCTGCTCCAGTTTTGATAAATTCCCCTGAAGGAGTTTGTGAATGGGCAAAGAGGGGAGGAAGAGTAGGGCAAATGATGGAAACCCGTCACAGTTGCAGATGCGGGTGTTAACCCCCACAGCGCCGGGAGATCGCAACTATGTCTAAGATCTGGCATCACTGAAGGGAGGATTTGTATAGTAAGAAGCAGCCATCCACACGTAGGATATACTTCATTACAGGTAAATAATAAGACTTGTGATGTATAACAAAAAACATACTGGAGTTCATCTTGAATCACATAGAGGTTTGTGGTCAGGATGACATCTCCTGGAGACTTCAGGGCTTAACAAACCCAACAAAATTTGTACTTCTGCCCATCTGCCATTACCAGGCAACTTGACCGTGCCATACCCATACCCAAGTATATAGGTGTCTGCTATATGGGTTTAGTGTAGGTTTATAGTCCCCAATGTTATTCCTACTTTATAGTGATGGGGTTTGTCAAATGATACTGAGATCTCTCCTGTCAGGAACATAGTAGTCAGTATGGTCATCCATCATGGAAGGTTGCTCAATATCAGTCAAAGAAAATTGGACACCCTGGTACTGCTGGTTGGGGCTTGGGCAATGCGGCTGACAACCCCCAAAGAATTGTAAAACCTGTGGCAAATAGCAGAGGACCAAGGCTCTTTATGAGCTGCTGCTCCATGGAGTATATAAGTAAGTAGGCTTGTAAGGCTGCTATATAAAGGTCTTCTTCTGACTTATCATGAGCCATTTTAGTAGATCCTACGTACAACAAAAAGTCTAAATGCTTAGACAAATTAGAGCTGTAATTTTCCAACAAAGTAAATGAACATTATATCGTATTTCTAAAGCATTTCCCTTTGCTAGAACTCATGACACTGGTTATAATGGGGATGTCACGTACTCTTAAAATGCATGCCTGTTCAGGAAACCACAGAGCTTGCAGTTGCTGAATTTATCATTGAGTCAGTATTTCATCTACACACTTCAATAGAGATTGGTAAGAAAACCACTGTTTAATATGTAGATAATAATGGAAATCTGACTAAAGGAACAAGCAGTTTCTGTGAATTTACTCTATAGGTGGCATTACCTGAAAGTGATATGTGATAGTCAAAGTAGAAAGAATAGGTTACCAGCACTCAGATTGATTTAGATAAGTCCTTTTTATTGGACATACGTGTCACAATAGTCAAACAGCCGACGTTTCGGGGCCACGCAGGGTCCCTTCCTTAGGGCAAAAGACAAGACATCTTTTGCCCTGAGGAAGGGACCCTGCGTGGCCCCGAAACGTCGGCTGTTTGACTATTGTGACACGTATGTCCAATAAAAAGTACTTATCTAAAGCAATCTGAGTGCTGGTAACCTATTCTTTCTACTTTGTGCATTACACTGTGCCATCCGTGGGAGTTACTGCAAGCACCTCATCTCTACTGGCCGGGACTGCTGAAAGGTGTGCGGAGAGCACCCTCACCAATTACAATATGTGATAGTCAGACAATATTCAAAGTACTTGCATGGTAGCATGAGGTAACATTGCAGATTCTTTACTCATTAGCCAGTACTTAGTCTGTAAGCATAACTACAGCAAATAAAAGAACCACCAAATATATTTGTCATATTAAGTGTATATATGTCAAGTGAATGGTACTGGTATGTGTCACTTGCAGATGTGTGTTACCTGTCAAAAACGATTCCCCCTGACTATGCCTTATTTTCTTTTCTACCCATTAGGCCAGCACTATTTTTAGGCATCATGTAGGGCCAGCATTTACTTCCAGGATGTTTCTCAAGGGTAACACATTCATGGGAATCCCAGTGGCTGTGTAGTAGACTTTATTTCTAAAAACACAAAAGTAACAAAACATGCTTACCAGGGGATTGCCTTATCACAATTTAATCCTGCTCTGTGTATATCTATAGGCGATATAGAACATCAAGTTAAAACATCAAGCATCAACGCAAAGAAACAGATCATACTGGCTTGTGAAAAAGTATCAGAAATCCACAATATGGTCCTTGTAAACCTTCTAACTCTAGATCAGTGCTGTACCCTCTTAGTTCCATTATAAAGGGAAGCTGCAAAAAACTGGAGTCAATCTAGAATGAGTAACGGACAAAGTTTCAAGGAGCCACCAGCCACAGCACATGTGGGCTCTGTGTTTGAGGTCTGGTGGCTCCTGGGTATCCCTTGGAACACTAGGGGGGTAAAGCATTGATCTGGAGTTGGAGGGTTTGTGATAAGCCTACTTCAGACTGCAGTTTTCTAAGTGCAGTTTATTAGTTATTATTGTCTATATAAGGTCCTGTGTCATTGGGCTTTTATTCGCATCAGACGGGCTTTGTATTTCCACTCAAGTCTATAGGGATGCAAAACCCAGCTCAAATGCAGGTCAGGATGAAGTCAACTGCATGTCAAATGCACCTGTCAGTGAATTCTGTATAATCTTAGAAGTGTCTTCTTAAGAAGTCAAACTGATGCCATCAACACAAGCCCAAAGCCTGTTGTCACAGGCCCTTAAAGTGATTTTCTGCACAATCCACTGCACTTGTTGCTTGTGTCTTGACTTTATTAAAGACCTATTGTCCATTGCTCTTTTACCTGCCAAAACACTACATTGTCTAAGCTCAGTAACTTGACTAGAGCTCAATAACTGCTTTTTAATACATGTCATGAGAGAAACTAGTAGGTTGCCATTGTTGACCTCTTTTTCTGAAAATGCTAATGGTCTAGATTCTCAAGCTCTAATACTTTAATAGACCTGGAATAAGTCTAGAGTTTAGGTATTGCAATATTTCTCTGACTTTCAATTGCATGCGTGTCCCAGGTCTGTGACTGTGAGGTATTGAAGACAGACTTACCCAGGTGACTAGCATTTTCAGAAGAAGTCACACATTCCTCTTACCAGAAGTATACTCAAAAGCTAACAAAAAAACAAATAACATTATGTTGACACTTTATAAGGTGTCAGGACATTGAAGAAAAGCCAGCACTCTTTATTAGTGTACTTGTTCTGGGTTAGAGACTTAAAACGTTTTGAAGTCTTAGGACAAACGTGACAGCCAAACAAGGAGAGTTCAGCAGTGACAGCTTGCATATTCTCTCAGTACAAGTTTCCTATTAGCAAAACTAGAGCTATCGCAGTAAATGTATTTCAGCTGTACATCTGGATGGAGCACAGTTTACTAGTGTCAGTGGTTAGATATGAATGTGGTCCAGCACTAGAGGAAAGCTAGAACAAGGGGAGGTGCACAAAATGTCAAATGTATTTCTGTCTATTTATTGTGCATATATGTTTATACTTAATGGTATTGTTAAATAATATGATACATTAATGAGTACAGAGGACTATGGTGTGCTTAAAGTGACACTAAACTCAATAATTACATTTGAAAAATACATTCAAGGACCCTATTAACAAAAATGTATCTGATTTGTGCATCACTCGGCTCTAGATCCTCAAATCATCTCTGAATTGGTGGTGACACTGTCCTTCCTTCTGGAGGGTGGCTACTTTTGTTCCCTGTGGTCCTTGTATGTGTTGTGAAGTAGTCACCGATCCAAGCTCACTCCTGTGTTGGACTACAATCTCATGTTTAGTTTACTAATTTGTATTGAGATTATAGTTCATCGCAGGAGTGAGCTTGGAGCGGTGACTACTTTACAACACACACAGGGACCATGGGGAACAAAAGTAGCCACCCTCCAGAAGGAAGGACACTGAGATAATTTGAGGATCTACAGCTGAGTGATACACATCTAAGATACATTTTTGTTAATAGTTAAGGTACTTGAACGCATTTTGAAGATTTAACTCTTGAGTTCAGTGTCACTTTAAATGTAACTGACAAAATAAAGGAACATGCAGTTGTGCTGAAGAGGTGCCTTTATATGTATTCCTAAGACTGGTGGTAGTTGAGAAAGTAAACCTATTTCTAATTGTTTTGGCGTTCTATCTTCTGGGTAGTGGTGCTTTTTTATGTACCATTTATAGGGACAGTCATGAAACGTTAGTAGGATGCACAGTGTGTCCTGTAGACCTCTTTTTAAAGTCTGCTAATATAACCACTGTAGACAAATTAGTTGATTGTACACTTGGCCCTATGCTTTATAAATAATTACTTACACCTTTACTTGGAAAGCCCTCACATGTTAAAGTGATTGCATTTAGTGCAGTTTGTGTCTTTATCTGTTTCCTTTATTTTAGTAGTTGCATTGAAATATTACAGTAATGGTTTCCAATACTGATATGGAATTCACACCATTCTTCTCTGGGGTTTGAGAATGTGAATAATTTGTGTTTCAATGTCAGAGCAAGCATGTCTGTTCAGTTCTAGACTAGCATAGTGCACTCTCGCTGCAGTGTCGACACACAGAGAAATGGCCTGGTGTTTATCTATGATATGGGGGGCAGTCAGTACAACAACTTTGAGCTGGAATTAAGCAAGAAGATCTTGAGCCTTCTGAGGGTGAGTGTAACCTCCATTCATCTATTTGTCCTGATAAAATCAACCCATCACTTCAACTCTAGGTCAGGGTTTTTATGTTTCCTTACATTTTCCAGGACACCTATGGTATGTGCCATTCGTGATCCTTATCTAATATATACCGCTACATCATAGTAAACTATAACAATTTATTTCTGTCACCGAGCACAAAAGGGAGAATGCATTTCTTACTTTCGTTTCTTCTTTAATTTAATGGTTGTGACCTGGTTTTTACCTACAGAAGAATATTCTAGTTGAGGTATCACTTCATCTTAGAGCTGCCAACTTTAGTGAGTTGCCCTGTTTATGTTAAATTCACATAGCCCTGTTTTTCTTAAAGTAAGTATGTCATGGGTAAAATACATGTGCTGCCATTGTTAAGCACTTTCTAAAAATGCTAGTAGCTGTGATGCTGGCCCTCTTTTTTCAATACTGAATGGTGTTGACCCAGAACAAGAACACAGATCAGGAAAATATGGGAAGAGACAGAAGTCCTTATCTGCATAGTGCATCAGTGAATCAAAGTATTGAAGTAAGAAGATTAGCATGGCAGGTACGCAAGTAGTATTTTCAGAAGTAAAGGTTAGTAGCCTTCATGTTACCTCATGACACATTTTCTTTTAACCTACAACCTCCATAAATCAAAACTATTAGCCATGGTATGTGTCCAGGAATCCCATAGGGCTTTTGATTCCTTTAAACTATGAGCTCCCCCAACTGCTTCTGATTTTGAAGTAAAAATGTTAGCAACCCTACTCATATCTGCCCATTGGCCATTCTGGTCACATGTTTAAGGCACTAGATACACTGGTGACCTGTGAACGGAAGTTGAAGTGCTTTCCTATTCACTTTGCACAATATTTTTTACATTTTTCTCAACACTTTCTTCAGTAGGCGCAAGGAGTCTAGCAAATGCCTAGTTTGTCAGGCCTATTACCATCGCCCCCACCCACAGAATTGAATATATTTGAATATAGCGATGTGAGCATATCCCATGTTTTTACATTAGGGAGCATTTCCAGCTCGTCTAAAGAAAGTCTTCATCGTTTCTCCTCCTGTCTGGTTCAGAGTGCCATATTCAATCATCAGCTTGCTGCTTAAGGAAAAGTTAAGAGAGAGGGTAAGTTATTTGTGTGTGTTGTGGGTGTACAAGGTAATACATGCACAGTTGTCTTAGTTTGTTGACAGTTTTACTAGGGGCACTTGGCTTTAGAACTCATAATTAATACTCTAGTGCCAAAATCTGTCTACTGTAGTTCCCAGTTGTAGAGGAGTCTTGCCGTATTTTTTGGCCACTATAGTAAATACATAAAAAATGAAACAAGGAGAGGTCATAACGATCATGGCAGGTAGGTAGATTTGGGAATCAGGTGCTTAGAGGCATCATCAACATCTACAAATGTTTTAAGAAGCTGGTGAGTAATTCACCCAGCTGGTATCTAGCGATAAGAAAGTCTCAAAAGCGTTTACATGCTTACATGAAAACATTCTTTCTTTCATATCTACAGGTACACATGGTGAGCATGACTGAACTTCTCCAGCACTTACCTCCGCAGTGTCTCCCAGAGTCTCTAGGTGGACTGCTTCCCTGGGATCCTGGCTCCTGGAATTGCCTTCTGCTGCCTGGCCGCACAGGAAGACCAGATCCCCTTGATGAGGTGGTTCTGGTACTCGGAGATGGACAGAGAGGAAGTGTCCATAAACCGGTACCTGGAAGCATGACCTTGGCTCAGCTGAAGGAACACGTTACTACTTTGGGGAGACGTGGAGTGTATGAAGAATATGAAGAAATAAGGAATGAGCAACCAGAGGGAACTTTCACAGTGTCGTTGTAAGTTTATGAAAAAGTATATAACGATGGGGGAAGCAGTTTGTCCTATGGAAAGCAAGGAACAATGTAAGAGATTTTGTGTAAGAAAAAAAGGGAAATAAAAGTATTAATTCAGGAAGCCCAGCAAGGTCACAAACTGAGACTGCCGTGAAGCTAAATACCTGTTTAAGAAGGTTCTGATAGAAGCTGCCACATGTTGACTCCTGGACTGCATTCTAGTTTTAGTGCAGTGAAGCTGAATCAATTTAGCTTCATTGCAAGTGACACCTCTGCCTTGGGTTGCAGTCCTGAAGTCTCAGAATTGTAGTCACCATCTGCAGCTTGTCACATGGGTATTTTGCTTTGTGTTAGATTTCCTTTTGCTGTTATTATATACAGAGAGACAACCAATGTCAGCATCACTAACGATAAGCATGGTTTCTATTTTATCTCTGTGAGGACACCCTACAAATACTACTTCATTCACCACTTAAAGGTGCTAGTGTCAGACAGAACAGTACAGCTAACACACAAAAAATATATGTGTGCAATGTCTCATTATAATCACTGCACACTAGATTTGTTTAAATACATTTATACACTGTCTTTATTAATATTTTTATTATATATTAATGAAGGCCCTAACCTACTAAAATATTTAAAAACTCCACAAACAAGATTAAAATATATGTAAACCCATCAGAACTACTTATTGCATATGACCTTTAAAAAACTAAACCATAAATCACATAATTTCACTAAGTTCAAACAACTTTTGTTTTGCCACTTTTATCTTGTAATCACTTGATGTAGCTCATGTACCTCTGCACCTCACTATCTGATAGTGGGAAGGAGAATAGGTTCAAAGCGTGAGCAAGCTCTGAGACTTGTCTGAAAGAACACATCCTTGGCATCCCTGTAGATATACATGCTCCTCCCTGCTGGCCACTTGGTGGTGCACACCTTAGCTGTTCAATCTGCTGATCAGTTGCTTTATTACACTCTATTAGACATGTTTCTGGAACAGATTGCACAGCTAATGTCTGCAAGACCCAGTTGCCAGCAGGGAGGAACATGCATGTCTAAGGGCTAGTTCACAGCAGCAGCACAGCACAGCAGCATCGTTCCGAAACGCATGGGGCGTTTCGGAACAATTTGGTGCCAGAACGCACTGGATCGCATCTCGGCCGGCTCACTGTGTTCTGGGGCAGGATGGAACGTGGGGGTGCATTGAAGTCAATGGCACTGCAGCCACACACCCCAGTCGCAGTGCGATCACCCGCACTGGAATGCGCGGCACATCAATGCTTGCTTTCCGGTCCGGTGCGGTTAGAAAAAATGCTGCATGCATTATCTTTTCTGACTGCAGCGGAATGCAGGCATTGATGTGCCATACATTCTGGTGCGGGCGATCACACTGCGGCCAGGGGGCTTGGCTGCGGTGCTATTGACTTCAATGCACCGCCACTCCCCCTCCTACCCCATGTTTGAGTTTACTGACACTTTAAGTAGCTCTACCGATAAATTAAAATATCAATAATGCTAACAATTTGGTGTGTCGTGATTTTACAGGGCATTATTTACATATTGTCTGTTGGGTAGCAATAAAAATATCCTAGCTTACCCTATTGCTGCCTCAGAACTAGTGGGGAGATTACCCAAAATGCACTGAATAGAGGATGTGTATGTTGGCAGAATGAAGGTTTATCAGGAAATCTGTTCCAAAAGAACAGATCCCTAAAAGTATTGCTGCGTTTATAGCCAGTAACCAGTAGATTACAGCAGTAGGCCAATTTGTTACAGTATGAATATAATGGTTCACTAAAGCCTAGGGCATTCATTTTGCATTACATTTTTTAACACCCCTTGGGCTAAATTCACAAAGTTTTATCACAAAGATAAGGCTCTTCATTTTAGCTATGTGGCCTTATTTGTTAATCTTATTGTACTCAGCGGGAAATAGGTTTTTAAACAATAGGTATCCTTATCCTGGTGTGTTAGCTTTGTGAATTGAGCCTCTGTTATTATTGCAGTGTCTTGTTTTGTTTTCTGGTACCATTAGCAGACAATGTCCTATATTAATAGCCATATACTGTATATGCCACAATGTGTAATATTTTATTTCTGGAAGTGAAATTAGCATGTACCCATGTTTCCTGCTGGAGAAAAATTGCAACTTCAACGCAGTTTTTTGTGGTCACCAGTTTTCTTTTGATTGTATCATGAATATGTTATAAACAGTGTATTGTTCCTTTGGGGCATATTTACTTTTTGCATATTGTATACCTTCAGACGTGAAAAATCTCTCTCTCTTTTCATTGTAAGGTCACCTGTAAATCGAGATCGGAATCGCTATGGAGATGTGCCATGCCTGGACCAAACACGGGTCAAATTAAAACGAGCAAACTGGCATGATGTAATTATTATTCCTATATCATTAGCATTCACATGAAACGCTTACATGTAGCATGGTTTTGTAAGGAAGCTGGCTGGGGTTCTTTTATAACTGACCTTAGATTACATTCTTTTCAAAACCTACATAGTCCAGCAGATCGCAATGCATGTTGATTGCTATGCTATAGTATTTTGACTTTTCTTAGAGAAAATAGCTAATAATTATATTTTATAGATACAATCTAGCTAGTTAAACGATATGGGGCTAATACGTCTGCTACTATAGTAGCTGGGTTAAAGAAGAACTTTGGGCAAATAAAATCTTGACCCTTGCAGTGGGTCTACCCCCACACTCCCAGCTCCTAGACTGATCCCTTCAGCTTGTCCCCCCGCTCCAGCGATGGAATGTTCTTCCTTGTCCTCATGTCTTATACACTGTTTAGGATGTGATGACACACAGGACCTTAGACTGCTGGAGTGGAGGGGGAGAGAGGCTGAAGGGACTGGTCTAACAGCCAGCCAGGTTCATGGTTCAGATGAGTATAACTCTGCTATTTTAGCTCCCTAGGCAAAGCGAGCACAAGCACTTCAGACGTGTAGTGCAGGGGTAGCCACACTGCAAAGGTTAAGATTTTATTTGCCCAGAGTTCTTTTTTACGTTTAAAAGTGTACTATGGGCCCATTCTGTAGATTTTTTTCCAATTAAATTATACAATGTAGATGGATAGTTTGTCTAAGGATTTTTCAGCCCACTAAAACAGAGCCATTTAACCCTTCAGTGTGTCCAGCAGTTAGAGGCTTCTACCCTGTCATCTATTGTTTTTCATAGATTTATAGATTTCCATATTGTTCTGCAATACGTTTTCCAGGAAAAGCTGACAAACTCTGGGTAGTACTCTGGGTAGTGTCCTATAGGTCAGTCACAGAGCAGCAGGTGTCTCAGAGAGATGGGATATCATATTAGGTCTATTTTAAGATCACTTATGATAAATACCTACCAAACCTCAAAGTTATTTGGAAGCCAGTAGCAAGGATAATCGTATGCTTAAAGTTCACCTATTGACACCTTAAAGTAGTTCTGTGCCCAGACTATGGGCATTAAAATAACTACCTTCTCAAAGATCAACAAATATCAGAAGTCAGGTTTAAGTTGGTTTCTAACAAATTAGAAACATCTGCTGGTTGTTTACAGTAGAGGGCTGGCAGGCTGCCAAGATATACTCTTCATAAAAAAAGGTAAGATTTCAATGCTTATGTTGTGAACTTTGAAGATTAAATTTCTCCACAATGCTTAAAGAAACCGAGATGAATGAGGGCTTGGTTCAGGGCTCATTTGCACGTTACTGTGTTGCCCCCAGTCGCGCTTTCCTGTGCAACGCATGTCCGTTGGCAAGGTGCATTAGGATGCCATTGAAATGGTGACACTGCATCATAGTAACACACGTAACATGCATTATGGCAATGCCCGCTTTACCATAGTGTCATGGTGTGAATGGGCCCTTAAAGTGCTTTTACTGCTTGCTCAGAATATGTAAATACTTTAGTGTGCATTCTCTGGGCACAGATCTACTTTAGGGTGTCAATAGGCAAATCCAACTTGCTTTCAGGCACATTCAGCTTGAATTTAAGATTAGTTGAGAACCTTCTGAGATCATAAGTAACAATAAGTGCATTTAACCTGCAGTTGACCTGCATTTGCCCTGCATTTGCCCTCTTCCTAAACTGCATTAAGCTGCATTTGTGTTCCCATTGACATACTGTAAATAGTAAGAGAAGTAGTTCTGATGTGAACAAAAGCCCATCAAAGATTTGTTAAAAGGAAATGAGTGAAATTGGGGATGGCCATTTTTACTTCTGTTTCAGAAATTAGTGAAAGGGTCAACCTGCAGCTACTGAACCTTGATTGTATAAATAGATCTACTAATAAGCTCACTTTAATTCATATTTTGTTTGTAAGTTGTTTATACATTATTTGCAGAGTAAGCTCTATATTTCTCTTCTAGCGGTCAGACTATATAAATGCAAGCTTTATGGATGGTTATCTACAGAAGAATACGTACATTGGGACCCAAGGTAACAAGGGCAGGTTTTTACATAAAATAAAAACAGCTTGATTGTATGATGAAGACAGTACAAAGCTGGGTACTCTAAGCGGTACTTCTTATTCTTCCACAGGACCCCCAACATACATCAAGGTTTGCCTGCTATTCGATATGATTAGGACAGGGGTAGACAATCTTGGCACTCCAGCTGTTATGGAACTACAGGTGCCTTGATGCATTTCAAGACTCTGATAGCCAGAGGCATGACTGCCAGTGGTAGAAGCATGATGGAATTTGCAGTTTCAACACAGCTGGAGTGCCGTGGTTGCCTACCCCTGGATTAGGAGATGTTCTGTGGTATTGTTGACATTCAGCCATTTTTAATCTGTGATGGTGGTGATAGGAGTTTCTTTGTTTTTCAGTGTGTGGGATATAGAGAAAGTTGTTCTGTGCTTTGGGTTTCTGGATGCATGTAATGTTCTGTTATATCTTCACTATAGTATTTTGCATTGCATTGTCGAGGACAAAATTGCAGGAGTTAGATAACGTAATGGTAATGACAGACGTACAAGTTTCATGTGCTAGTAACAGGAGCAGGTTAGTGGCTGAGTGCAATATTGGTATCTGGCTAAAGATGGTATTATTGCATGACATAAAATTGTATGTAAAGGCAAAACTTTTTTTATTCTAGTATTGGCGAGAATGGGGAAGGATTAGAATCCGTGTCAAGTGAGCTGCTGGATACGGATTTCCTGTAGTGAAAAAAGTATTGAATAAGACCAAATGCCTTGTATTTGGCAGCTCTCCACAAAACAGGGGCCTCCTCTAAGAACAGAGGTCAACTGAGATGTCAATATGTATTTCAGCCAAAGAGGGTGCCAAACAAACATTCTTAAAGTTCAATAGTGTTAAATAGTTTTTCTCAGCATTTTCTTTCGATATGTATTAGCCCCGATTTTTGGATCGTATGGAGCCCTGATGGAGGGTGATTGCTGAGCTTCCAAAACCTTTTATGCCTTTCATGTTTTCCTTTTAATATTCCTGTCACTAAAACACTATTTTGGACTATAAGATTGTTTGTTTGGCGCCACCTTCGGTTGTGCTTATTTCTTTGTTGTATCCCGGTTTCTGTCAACCACTGGGGTATATTTTGAGTTAAACTGGGAGTTTTATCATGTGTGTCAAACCCGTTTCCCTCCCGAGTGTATACTGAGGAGAAAAAAGCGTTCAGCGCCTCGGCCCTCTCCTTGTCGTTTGTGACTAGCTTCCCGCTTCCATCCTTTATTGGGCCTATCTGCTCCTTTCTCACCTTTTTACTGTTAATATATTGGTAAAATTTTTTGGGGTTCTTTTTACTATCTGCGGCAATATGCTTTTCGCATATTGGAGTTCTTTATTAAAAAGTGGACTGTTCCAACTGTGGGCCCGGCAATTTCCCGCCTTAACAAAACACTCATTGTGCGTTTCAAGGATCCCCCAGTGTTTAAGGATTCTGCTGACTAATGCATAGAAGCGCTTTCCAATTCCCTGTTTTCACTAGCAGGTCCTGTTATGCAGTCCACTGTGGCTTTGATGTCAGTATGTCAAAGATTAGGGGACTAGATTAAACTCCTGTCTCAGAATCCAATTGCTATCTGTACTGATTCCATGCAAATGCAACGTTTAGAGCTTTTCCCGTTGCCCTACACTGTTCTATGGATGGCATAGCTGACATTGCTCGTCTAGTTTCCAAAATGAGTGTTATTTCCATGAATATACAGACGATTCTTTGGCTGAAATGTTGGTCTTTTGAACAGGCATATACCGCATGCTTGCTTCGCATGCCTTTAAAGAGGAATGCCTTTGGTTCTTTTTTAGATAATTTCATCAAATATATCACTGGTGGCAAGAGTACATTTTATCGCAACAAAGAATCCTAGGCCTCAACATAAAAAAGGCTCCTGCCACTTCTGAGACCAAGAAGAGTTTTTTTTTATATTTCCCTCAGGCTCCATTTTTTAAACTTGGACACAAACCAGGGTCCCAGTTTATCCATAAGCCTGGACTCTTAAACCTAACTGAAGTCTGTAACTCAAAGTGGGAGGCGGGGGTCTGTTAGCCTTTATGGACACCTGGCCAGAAAGCATTACAAATGCTTGGGTAAAGGACGTAGTGTCTTAATTTGAGTCCGAAAGTTTTGCATAGAATCCACCAGGTGGTCTGTCATAGCCTCCCTTCATTAAAGAGACTTTCGGGCCTCTGTAGACACAAGGATATCTACTTGCAGGCCCCAATCTTTCCAGCACACTAGCACTTTGCTTTGCTGTAAGTGCTCAACACTTCAAGTTTGTAGACCTGCCTTTTGGCCTCTCCTCAGAAACCCATGTATTTAACAGCCCTAGCTCCTGTGCTGGCCTAGCTATGCTCTGCTAAGTCTCTGACTGACAATGCAACATGGACAGTTCAGACCATGCAAAGTTTTGGTTGGATCCTGAACCTTCAAAAATCTGTGCTGGAACTGCCTTTTGGAGTATTGGAGTATCTGGGTCTCATTCTAGATACAGTTCAGTACAAAGTTCTTCTTTCACAAGAAATACTTAAAACGTTCTGTTCCCAGATTTAGACTCTACAGTCTAGTAGCCATCCAAATCTGGAATTCTGCATGAGAGTTTTGGCATTGATGGCAGTCCCATTTGCCCAGTTTTTTTCTCTGGCCTGGTGGCTCAGGAATTCAGCTCTCGAGTCAGAGAAAACCTTCCTTCCATTATCCTGGAAGATTCTCAGGAGGGATGTCAGCCTGATAGGCTTAGCAGAAGTCCTAAACAACAGAGCAGGGGCATTGGTTACCAGAAAGTCTCATCTCCTTATCAACATACTGGAGCTAAGAGGGATTTGTTTGTCCCTACAATGCTGGCAATCCTGACAAGAGGATCATCTGACTCGAATTCAGCCAGACAACGCCGTAGCAGTGTTATACATCAGGAAGGACCCAGAATTCTAGCAGCAGCAAAGGAGGTGGACAGAATTCCGTCTTGGCCAGAACTACGTTTGTTCAGGGTGTCTCTCATAAAGCTGCTTCTCTTCAACCACCTGTGACTCCATGGAACTTAAATTTGGTTCTCTCAGCTTACAAATACCACATTTGAACCTGCCAGGAATATTCCCCTGTCCAATCTCACTCATAAGGTTGTGTTTCTAGTAGCCATTACCTTTGCCAGACACGTTTCTGAGCTGGCAGGCTCTTCTTGTAAATAACCCTTTTTGAGCTTACACAAAGACAAGGTCATGTTCAGGCCCAGAGCCTCCTTTCTTCCTAAGGTAGTTTCTGCTTTTACCTCAATCAGGACATCATTATTCCATCTTTCTATCTGACTCCAGTATATCCAAAGGAGATGTTCCTTCATTGCCTGAATGTGGTTTAGGCTGTTTGTTTATTTTGTAGCTGCTTCTTCCATTAGAAAGACTGACTTACTCTTTTCATTTCTGATGGATCTTGTAAAGGGGAACCAGTTTCTTGTTACACTATTTCCCAGTGGTTCAGGCAAACTATTATTTAGCATTAAAGTTCTTTCCTTTCCTGTCAAACCACATGCTACTAGATCTGTGAGTGCTTCTTGCTCTTTTTGGTATCAGACACCTGTTTCCCAGATTTGCGAGGTTGCCACCTGGTCTTCTGTTCACACTTTCTCTAAGTTTTACCTGGTGGATGTTCAGGCCTCATCTGATGCCAGCTTCCAGTTTTAGGTACTTCAGGAATCTCTTTGAACTGTGGGTGACTCCATGTTTATTGTTATGGTTTCTTGTGCCTGTTAGTGTTTGCTTTGCTATCGTGCCCACACCTCAATTGGACTGCTTATGGCCATCCCATTAGTCTTAAAATAACTACTGATCCTGTGTCTCCTGATGGATGATAAAGAAAACAGGATTTTTGTACTTACCGGAAAATCCTATTTTTGGAGTTTACTAAATGACACAGATTGTACCCCTCTGTGTGACCTACTCCTATGTACTGCTTTTCCATAAAGCTGAAGCATGCTGGGAGCGAGAGGGGTTATAGCTGGCTGGCCAATGTTTTTGATTTTTTTTTGTTTTGCCAGTGTCCAGTTCCTTCTAAAGGTGGCAGGTCTCTCAGAATTAAACTGATCCTGTGTTCCTGTTTCCCTTAATGAACTCCAAGAAGCAGATTTTACAGTAGGTACAAAAATCCTGTTATTGTCTTAATACAAGAGGAATGAGTATTCTTTCTTGAATTTGTGTCCTTTGTGTACTTCTTCCAGATCGGTGCAGTCCAGCATAAAAAAAACACCTGTGCTTTGTCTCTGGGCATGAATTTGCTGTAATACGGACTGGTCACTGCTGCTCTGTCTTCTTTGTTCAGGGTGACTGGTCTTGTATCCGCCTAACCCCCTTCCGCCTATTGTAAAACATATTTAAATGAATGTCATTGTGCCTAGAGATAAGCTTTAACAAAACATCTGCAAGTCATTTAGCACTTAGGTAATGAGCCTATGAGTCAAGACCCCAAATGGGAAGAACAGTACATTTTTGGGGTACCAGGATTGTTATATTATTTATGTGTGCGGGGGCAATTTTATTATTGTATTTGTGCGGGGGGGGGAGTGTAACGTTGAGAAGTGTATTATTGTGTTTTAAGCTGTCCATACACCTTACAACCATCGTACGACTTTCGTTATGCAATGGTTGTAAGGCCATTAAAATCTCGTACGATCTACCCATCTTGGACAGGCAGATCGTACTTGCGATCATCGCAAGCCCTTCCGATGATTGCAGTGCTGAACGGGCAGTGTGCGCTTGCCGCATTCGTCTTTCTGACCACGCCACCAACCCGCCAAAAATCGTACGATTTTCGGCAGGTTTTCCAGCGTGCTCGGAAGACGGAAGTCGTGCGACCGTACAGTAGAATCGGTCGCACGCTGCCCATACACCCGCCGCTTATCGTACGATTGCAGGATCACCCGCGATTATCGTACGATAATCGGCAGGTGTATGGGCACCTTTAGTGTATGTGTATATTAGGCCCCATTCACACCTACAGTATATTTCAGGTGTGATTAGGGATTCCTGCGTCAGGATCTTGCATTTTCCTGCAGCGGGAATCCCTAATCTGCCATTTACAAGCGACAACTATCATAAGATAAGAATTATCATAAGATTATGTAAGAGGGTGTGTTTAGGGGAGGAGTTAAAGCCGGGGCAGTGAAAGGGTTAGATGGGGCAACTGGTGGCTAGTAACTCTTAAGGCCTGGCTAGTAGCTCAGGACTTGAAATTTTAAGCCCTTAACTCTTATCTTTTTTTATCATTATGTTATGTGTTCTCCTTTGTCCCCAGGACCTATGGAAAACACATTCCAGGATTTCTGGCAAATGGTTTGGGAACAGAATGTGTTGGTTATAGTTATGACAACTCGGTAAGTTTGTTTTGGGATTAGCTTAAAGAAGCTGTTTCCTCCATTTTTTTATTCGTACAGGTACTTTTATATTCCCTTTTCCTAAACAGAGTTGAAGAAGGTGGCCATAGAAAGTGCGGTCAGTACTGGCCTCTTTCACCTGGATCTGAAGCCTCATTCGGTGCTGTGATTGTCTCAAACACAGCTACAGACAACCACCAGCACTACAGAAAGACCACTCTAGAGCTCAGAATCCGCCAGGTAACATAGGTTCATTAGGGCCTGCCTATGCCTATATACTTTATTGCAGTAAAATGTGTGCATTTTCTGAATGAAATTACATTTTAAGTAGAAATCCCTATTTATTACTACGTGGCAAGTTCACAACTATGCGCTGCAGCTTGGGGCTGTGTTTTTGTTCAGTTAGTGCATTACGTCAGCCCACTGAAATGAACGAAAGATGTACACAAATGTTTATATTGTGCGGTTACATAACTTTTACTTGTGTGAAAGTGCTCTTATTCTGTTCACTGCAGCTACTCCTTTATTTTGTCAGTTGAAATGAAAACATGGAATAATGGCAATATTACACAAGTTTTACAATTGACTTATCATATAAGCACTTGTAAATTGTAATTATAAATACATTTGCATACAATTATTTTTCTTTGGACTGAAGGAAAAAATGTTTTAGGTAACTTCCTGCATACAACACTTTAAAAGCACCATATGATCAGCCTTGCATTATAAATGGCAATTACTTTTATTTGAAAGTGGACCTGAACTCAAAAAAGTAATATTGCTACATTATAGGGACATCTAGAAATATTCATTGTTTTATACAGTAACCTAAAAGAATTACTATTAGTCTTAAATTATTACTGAAAAATAGCAGTGCGCTTCCTGGTGTGTGAGTGTACCTAGGCTCTCCTGTACATCCAGTCTTATAGCTGTATATCTGCAGTGTGACATAAAAGGCACTGCTGCCTCTGACTGTTAGTCTTAGGAGAATTAGAGTGAGATTTGGTGAAGTTCCTTCTTTCCTACTCACTGTTCTTCTTGAAAAAGGTTTTGACATTAGCAAAGTCCTGCTCTGCCAAGATGGCTGCCTACACACAGAGACACAGCGCAGTGCAAGACATGTTTAGTCAGTTATGGGGAAAGATCAGTTGCAGGGAGACCACAAGCAATACTGGTGAATAGTCCTTTGTCCTCTGCCTGCATTTCTGGCCACAGCTTCCAGAGTTCAGTTCCTTTTGTAAGCATCTTTACAGGGGCCTTTATTTTCATATACTAAGTGGACACTTATCCTCAGTGGACCTGCATCACGCTGCCATTTTAAAAAAGAAAATACTTACCTATGGCTCTTCCATCAAGAGATCCTCACTGTGCAACCTCCCCAGTCTCATACACCCTTCCCAACTAAGTCTATTTCGCTTGCCAGTACTGCCCTCATGCATGTATCTCTCCAACTCTATGCACTTGAGTGGAGGGCCTGTGAAATTTCTGATGACCTGTGGACAGTCTTTCCATAGATGTAATTGGCATACCATACAGAGGAGATTGGCTGGCTGGTGAAAAAGATTTAGGAAGAAAGACTGTTGAGGGAAGCATCAGAGGTAGGTATATCCCTTTTAGAAAAATAAGGACAGGTTGAGGGGGCAGTATGGAGAGATGTAGTATAAGTGTAGTAGTAGTGTGCACTGCCTCTTGCACATGAAAAAACAGTAACATTTCTGTTTATGTAACTTAACAAATTAGGGAATATTTTTGCTTGCTTGCACTGGTTTTGACATGCACTTTAGCTTATTAATGTTCCACCAACACAGTTTATGCATTTTTTTTAACTTTCTAATGTTATTTTTCTTAACATTTCTTTTGGACTTTCCAGGGTCGGGAGAGACGGCAAATTAGCCATATGCAGTTCCTAAGCTGGCCAGATTTTGGGGTACCTAGTTCTGCCGCTGCTCTTATCAATTTTCGGGATGCTGTAAAGAAAGAGCAGAGAGGATTTGTGAATGAAATTGGAAACCAGTGGAGAGGGCCTTCAGGGGGTCCTCCCATTGTAGTACACTGCAGTGCAGGCATTGGAAGAACAGGTATGGTTGTGTGTGTTGTAATGAGGGTGGGGGGGATGGAGACAACACTCTATGTAACCCCATGACTGCCAACCTTCTGCAGCTTGGTACCTTCGCATCCCCTACTTCCAGAGGTATTCTAGTCTGGGCAAATGTACTGGTACTGTGCATGTGTGTGTGCCACCTACTGACAGTAATGAGACACTGCAGCAAAGGCATTCTGCAAAATGCTTGTGACACCTACTGGTGCTGGATTTCAGTCTGACGCAGTGCCTGAACAAAGTATCTGCTACTTAGCACTATGGAAAGTTATCATGTGTATATCCTGATATTCTACTGTAATGTTGACTTGTGTTCTAGTTTATACTGTTGATCTTCTGATTTTGTTTATAACTTGGCATGTCATCTTTTATTTGATCCTGAGTTGTCACTTAACACCTGATTAGTTTTACAATTTAACGCTTGTCAGCCCGCTTGCCATTAGTTGCCAGCGTGAAAATCCCAAAGGCTGCAATATGATAGCTACCATGCTTTGTGGGGGTAATGGTGAAGACCATGTACGTCTTAGACCCTATACCTTGGTGAGCTTTTGTCGATCGAAAAAACAGAAGATTTACTATTTTCCACGACGCTACTAATCACACATATTACTGGCAAAGATTTATCTTTGTAAAGAAAAGTCAAGAGCACGTTGAGAAAAGTTGAAATGGCAAATAAAGTGGAGTTCAGAAAGAGTCATGACTAGAGGTGATTCCCATTCATTCATAATTGAGGATATAGTCCACATACCATGTCCTCAGTTATCTACAAACACTCAGCGATCACTTGCTTTCCTCTCTGACACGCTGTCACAGGAGGCTGATCGAGCGGTGTAGGGAGGAGAGCTCAGCCTCCTGTGACAGCGCGGCCTGTCTCCGCCCACACCGCATTGCCGGACTGTGATAGGAGGCTGAGCAGTGTAGGAGGAGACGCCGGGCCCTCACAGCGCTCTCCTCCCGCAGCGCTCGGCCGGCTATCACACTTTCTCCCCCCCCCCGCTGGGACACAGAGCAGCCCCCAGCGGGGAGGAAATAAACCAGGGATGCGCCGATGTATCGGCAGGAAAATTGCACTTTCGGCATTATGCCAAAAGTGTCATTTTCGGCCGATATATCGGTGCATCCCTAGTCATGATACAGCTGAAAAACAAGGATATTTAGAGAAAATGAAAATTTGATATTGTAAAGAATTATATCTTATTGAACATGGAATAAACATTTCTCTGATGTGGTTACAGTTCAGATAAATGGACTGGAAATGTAAAAGGTGACATAGTTGCAGATCTTCTGCAGCAGGCAAGAATCCTACAGAACTGAGTAATCTGCATAGTAAAAGGGTGTCGCAATCTGTGAAAAGTTTCAACCCCCCCGCAAAAAAAGAAAATAACACCGTGATCTCTGTCCAAATCCAAATTAGGGAAAATTACAGTATTTCAGGTATATCCTACAACTACAGTTGCCCAAGAAGCTTGATGCAACCAGTATCATGGGGAAGGTGTTCTTCATACATAATGTGAATGCTAAAGATGTCAGTCAGAAATATAACTGAAACATACAAACTGGCTAAAATAATTAATTGGTCATAGTAACTACTATAATCTGTATTTAGCATGTCAGACTGGAGCTTCGATATATAACAATAGAATAAATAAAATAAAAGTCATATCCACTAACAAAATCTAGGAATATAAAATAAAGAAAACTAGTAAAACACAGAGGATGAATCTCAATTATCATGTTTCCTAGTAATGGCCTATAATTTATTATCCCCCAGAGCTGAAAGGGAGTGGACTGTATTCCCGCAATCCAGAAAGAGGACATTGTTACTAACTGATTCATTATGAAAATAGCCTGGTTCACTATTATAAAGGTCTATTAAATGAGATTTAACTTTACACATAGAGAAAAAAAGTTGTTAATCCAAAATATTTTACCTATAACTAAGTTGCAATTGTCAGTTTATTTTTTTACAAGGAACAGGAACCATCAATATATTTTTTTATACAAAAAGAACATATAGATGCTACAGTTTTTCAGAACGTTCCTTTTTGCAAATAAAAGGCTAAGGCAGTGGAGATAGGACAATACATGCCCTTTTGAACACTAGTCTAGCGAACAAGTTGGAGGCATACCATATTGAGCACCGCCAATGCTTCGATGAGGTTATTGGAACGGGAAATGTAATTGGTCTTTAGTTTTTTTGTGCCTAGCGTCCTTCTCCTGCAGGTGGCGATATTACCCTACAGTACATGATCTCCGATCTGTTCCCTGTGTCCTTCAATGAACGGAGAGAAAAGGATTTTACGGTGAGTACCAAAATCCTATTTTTCTAGAGGACTGGTTAACTGAAAGAAAGCTGTCATGCAAAAATGGGCATGGTAAAACATAAAAATTTTAGTGTAGAAGCAGAAAGCAAAGAGATGCCAAGAATACACGGAAGAGTTATATATACAGTAGTAGAAAAATTGCTAAGCATAAGACTAGAGGATCCACTGGACTTATAACTGAATTGTTTAAACTCAGATTCAGAAAACATAAACGTGGCTATTGGATTGTTAAAGATCAAGTTATATTTCGGGACCAAAAAAGGGCAGGCTAGTGAGTGTGCTATTGTACAAGCTACCACACTTATCTCCTATGCTGGTAAGTTCTGACTTCTAGGTAATCAACCAAAGAAGTAACAACAAAAAATGCATTTCCCTTTTATTAACTACTTTTTTTTAAATTAATACTATGCTGCAAAAATTAGAACATAGGAATATAAAATTGGTTAATTCTAAAAAAAAAAAAAAAAAAGCTTTACCTTATTCCAAACCAATTTATATAATTCTAAAAAGAAAAAGCTTTACCTTATTCCAAACCAATTTATAGATGATTATATAAACATAAGCATGGTTATATAAACATAAAAAAGTGCAGTAATCATAATTTATTAATAAAAACTTTCCTGTCTCCAGCTACACTCTATTCTTTTGTAGTTTACTGGTAACATAAAATCAAGAAAAGCTGTAGCTGCTGAAGACTCTATTTACAGCTTTCATATACAAGTAGGCCCATAGTGATTAAATGACAGTCACTGGATAGCCAAGAGAAGAATGCACAATCATAGTTCTCACCATCAAAACACTAATATTACTTCCTGAAAAGGAACTTAAAACACTTTGCAGTTAGACTGGAAAATGTGGCGTCAATGACAGACGTTCTCTATAGAAGAAATTGGAAGATTCTTCCGTCTCAGAGAAATGCTGTGGTAAATCCGAGCAAGACCGGGAAGAACAGAGGACATTTCAAACACATATACGCAGGATAGGGCAGAACAAATATATCACCCTGCAAACAAATTTGCGCAGACAAACATATGGCAATAAAGGATGGCCTGTTAGCTCTAGAATTAAAAGTATGCAGAGAACAGACTCTTGGATAGAAAACAAAATCAGCCAGAAACTAAAGCTCAAACAGTTTGGCCTTCGGTCTGCTTTTGGGAAACATTAAAGGAGAACTATGGGGTCAGTGTTTTTCCCCATAGTTCTCCTTAGGGTAACGGGAGGACACAAACTAGCGTCCTCCCGTTACCCTAAGCTCAGTATACCGCGAGCTACAGCTCGCGGTATACTGAGACGCGGCAGCCGGCGTAGATGACGGGATCCGCCCAGCTGCGTGAGTGACAGCTGGCTCCCCCTATCTAGAGGCAGAGCCAGCTATACCCGCCCCCTCCCCGTCCGTTCCGCCAGTCAGCGCTGGCAGATCGGAGCGGGGAGAGGGGAATCCAGCCCCTCCCCCTGTCACGGTAGAGAGCCGTGACAGGATCGGAAGGTGACCTGGTATGTGTTCGCTCACCTCCCGATCTACTGAGCAGACCTGTGACAGTCTCATTGTCACAGGTCGGCTAGAACTATGAGGTGAGTGGAAATCACTCATGTCATAGTTCTCCTTTAAAGGCAAAAGGTGGCTATACAGCATTACCCAGGCATTGCATATGAACATGCATGATCTCATAAAAACATAGGCTGACAGAATGGCCTACTGTGCAGAAGTCGATGAGATCCTAGTAACTTGAACCCTACTGAGCAACAACACTTATTCACCTTCCTTTGCAAGCTTTGTAGTACTACAGAAATGTCAGCAGACAGTGGCCCGTTTAGAGGACTGTAACAGTAGTGGTATCCTTTGTTGAAGGAAAAAAGAAGAAAAAGCTTGTTTACAGAGTCTAAAAGCTAACGCTAAAATCCATACAAGAGAATATGTGAGAACATATGTGATTCACAACACCCCCTTTTTTCCTTTCAAACGGCTCCAATCACAATTCAGGGACCTTGCAAGGAAAGAGCTTGTGCTGTGCTGTCGTTTTTTTTTTTTAAAACACAAGAGCACTCTGAGCAATTCTGTTTCATGTGCACTGCCTTTTATTAAAGGTATGTTTGTAAAGCAAAGATTCTATATACTGTGTAGAGTAATAAAAGGTATAAAAAAAACAGTGTAAAAACATAACAAAACTAATATTGACACACAAACTTTAAATACAGTATATTCATCTTGAACAGAGGGGACCTTTTTAGAAGCTTGTTTGCTGTATTAAATCAAATAGAGAACAGAGCCAGGGACACAACAGGAGAAGGAAAACTGTAAGCAAATATTCACACAGTCCATTATAAATTCTACCTTCATGGATTGATCTATAAGTGCCTTCTCCCAAGAAAAGGATCTTCAACAACACACCTTTTTGTATAGCGATAATCTTTTCCTTTATGACATGAAGCAACAGGCATCATAAGCCTACATTTCAGGACCTTGCAGGATCCCTTTCTCTCGTAAGGGATCCTGTGAGGTCCAAAAATGTTGGCTTGTGATTCCTGTTGCTTTATGTGAATAAAGGAAAATATTATCACTATAAAAAAAGTGTGCTGGTGAAAATCCTTATTTTCCTATGACTGTATGGTGACACCATTCAATACAGCACACTGGTAAGGTATAAGCCTGTAAGGTTTGCAATGGGTACAATACAACTTCTTTGGGCCACATGAGATGTGCATTTTTTATCAGTTTGTTCTTCCTCACATTTTGAAGGGTTTAACCAACAGGAGATTTTAATATGGGTTCTGGGACTGTCCTGAAGCCAGAAAGTTTTGGTCCAGAATTTTGTTGATGGCATATACAGGTTTAGGCTACAGTATATGTAAAGGCCCTTTTGTTGTTCTTTTTATTAGAAGTGTGTTCTTGCAATTTTTTACCTTCTTCTCTGTTTTCTCCTTTTTGTTTTCTTTTCATCAGGATTGTATTCTAGACCTTGTTCTTCTCAGGTGTTCATTGTAAGGCTTAGAAATACCTGGTAAACTGTCTAATTGGTAGTATTTATGTGGTGTACCCACACTGGTGAGGACAACTACCATTGGGACTTTGAGCTTTATAATAACTTTTGTATGTTCTTAATGCTTAGTTATGATAAATAACATTCTCACTGTTCACATTCCTTATTGCTTTGCTACTAGTATATTTGATAATGTTAAATGATGACATGATCCTTTTTGGTGACATGATCCTTTCCCTTAAGAAAAGTTTTCTTAAGGGAAAATGACATTGCTGTATGAATATTATTGTGATGCTGTATGCCAGTAACAACAAAACTGGATATGAGGCTATGCTATTTATAACTGATGGTCAATGTTTTTCTTCCAGGTACTTTCTGCACACTGGATATCTGTTTATCCCAAATAGAGGATGTGGGCTCCCTAAACATCCAGCAGACAGTGCGGCGAATGCGGAAACAACGAGCACTAAGCATACAGACTCCGGAGCAGTATTACTTCTGTCATATGGCTATCCTTGAACACTTTGCTAGCTGACATTGGACTGTGCCACTCTCCTCATCAAGGGAAAAGGGCCCACGTTGAGGGCTGCTGAAGCCTTCATTCTCTTTGGGTACCACCAAGACAGTAAGGCATCCAGTCAGTTGCTTTTATGCAAAGCAATAATATTAAGATACTTGTAATCAGAAATTACTCAGCATTATATTCCAGCGCACATTCCCTTCTTCCAGACCACTATTCAATTTTTCCACATTATAAAACAAGTATGGCATACACAGCAGTTAACCAATAAATATATGTCTTTTATACAACCATAAAATTGGGTACATACACAACTATGTGATAGATTTCAAATTAAGACATAACACAAACATGCCAATCACAGTAAGAAGAAGGGGAGAGTATGAGAAAGTATTGCTCAGGATATAATGCATATGGTTGCCTGTGGTTAGGAGACAGCAATTCCACTTGTGTGGCATGTGAGCCTGAGAACATATCAGGGGTTGGAGGTCCAATCAATGCCACAATATAATACAAGTATTTTGAGCCTAATAAGCCATCCCTTTATTTTTTTTAATAGAAATGGACTGTAAAGCAAAGGTGACATATGGTGCTTCAGATTACCTTTTCTTTTAAGAAAATGGACCAATGTGCCTAAAATATACTGAATTCCCTTACCAAACAATGCCTGTTTTTGTTGCAGGCATCTTCCTTTCCTTTGAAGATGATCATGCACCAGTTTTTACTAGTAGCTGCACAGCCCAGTGCCGTGACTAACAAATAGTAACAAGTGGTGTTGGCATAGTGAATGTTGGTCTCAGATTTTTGAGAACACTTGAAAATGTCTGTGAGGACCAGTCCAATTTAAAAGTGATAAGCAAAAGAATTATAAAGCGTATTATTTGAAATTGAAACCCAAGTGATCTCATCAAGTTGAAGCTGAAGGAAGTTGTCACTATATATGGCCGGGCCATGCCTTTAAACACGTATATTTAACACTAGGAAACTGGTATTTGCATGTTGTACTTCCCTGAAATGTTTGTGAAATCAGTTCCTTTTCTAAAGCTGTTAAAATATTGTGTATATTCTGCAAGCTTCATTGGGGGCTTAGATTGGTGCAAAATGCCAAGGATTCAGAAGCCTAAATTATGAAGTGGTGCTTATCATAACAGTGTTAAGAGAGTTTATGGTCATATATTAAGCACTGCATCGACAAAAATAAATTTTATTTTTCTGTTCTGGATTTTGGAAACACATAACTGGTTTCCAATATAGGCAATATCCATATATAAGTATATAACGAATTATTAAAATTATTCTTTTAGCCAATCAATATATATTATCCTTTAAACATGTCTGAAAAAATAAGATTTCTCTGACTTAGAGCACAAACATACACCACACCTATGCCTTTTACACACATGATAAAAACAATATTTATAAGGTCCCTACAGCTCTATGTAGATAAATGGTTGGTGCCTTGGGCCAAACGGGTAATGACACAAGTATGGAGGATGCAAACATAGCAAATGGGTAAGATTGTGAAAAACAAGTTCTCATCATGTGTATGTATTCTTTTTGTGCATGTGAGGTACTTACTTCTTTCAATAGAATGTACAGTGCTTATTTGTTCTTTATAAGTTGTATGTACTTAAAGACTTTCCTAATCACTCATCCTACACACAAAAAGCTGCTTTACAGCAGGAAGTGTAGATAGGGCAACACTTTTAAGTAATTGTTAAACTAGCCTACAAGATCCAGACATGTATAATAACATAATTACTGGGCCCAGAGTGGTAATCTAGCAACAGAGGCATGTGCCAGAGGTCCTGGTCGATCCTATGGTATTTTTTCTGCTACTGTGGTCATGGGGGCTGTTCAGCATCATTCATTTCTATTTTAGTAAAACTGAACATCACTGTAACATTTACACCTTCCTTTCAGGTAAAAATCATTGCTTTTCATACCACCGGCCAAATATATCCACCTACACAAATGTGGGCTGGTGTATTCTATATGCCAGAGTTGCTTGTACCTACCAAGTCTAACCTGGTCACAATTACTATAACTTAAGCTTAATTATTATTACCATAAACCACATATCAAACATTTACCCGCTATGCAATGATAAAGTATATTTTCAGATGGCGAAAAGGGGGAATCCGGATTGTCATCCTTTTTTAATGATGTATATTAAGTATACAGGTTTTATGGCTGTTACAATTCTAGTAGCGTACTGACTGCATATAACTGACTATGGAACCTGTACAACATTGGTGAGTTATTACAGTGTTCAGTTAGAAACCCGGAGGGGCAGCACAATCAAGGAAAAAGTCATAAAAGATTTACTTTAAAACACAACATATTGTTCATCAATCTAGCCATATTTTCCATAGTGCTTAGCACCTACATTATCTCTGCATCACAGAAACCTGCATTGATGTGAATCTGAGATCACTTTATGCATTCTATTCTGTCTCCTTACTGTACGGCAGACACCCAGAGTTGCCTGCATGAATAGTCACATGCCTCATAGAATGTCCGCTAGCCCAGAAACATGGGGCAGACCTTAATGCAAATCTTTAGCAGCACCTGTTGTCGAGAGCCTGGGCTTGCCCCTCACCATATTATAAGTGAGGCCATCCATCATAATTAAGGATCATTAGTGACTCACAGTTGCGGATGGGCCTGAGCTCTCAACCATAGGAGCTGGACACAATTTGCATATAAGAACACTATGGGGGGAATTTATCAAAACTGGAGCAGACAAAATCTAGAGCAGTTGCCCATGGCAACCAATCCACTTCTCTTTACAGTTTGTTCAGTTAAGATTTGAAAATGAAAGAGAGAAGCTGATTGGTTGCCATGCACAGCTGCTCCAAATTTTGTCTGCTCCAGTTTTTATAAATTCCCTTCTATGGGTTTTGGGATTTGTGGGTATTCTACAAGTCATGTGATCTTTCATGTCTGTTGTATGTTTACGGTAACAGATTAGAATGGTTAAAGTAAACACAGGCATTTTATATGGCAGTCTTTCTAATCGGTATAGTGTATAACGGGCAAACTGCCTCAAGTTGTGTTAAGTATTTTTGTGCTTTTTAGATTCAAGAATATGTATGTTTTTGACAGCTTTTAAAAATGATGGGTGTCTTATCTTTGCCCTGTACAATCTAGTGTGCATTTGTTTAGATATATAAAATTGCAAGTGATTGTTTTCAGAATGTAACACTTTTTCCTTTGTGCTGAAGTAAATATCATTTTAAAGTCAGATTTACATAAAAGATGAATACAGACCAATAAAATCCCGCAGAAAATCAGTGAATTGTTTGTCCCTTTTTTACATTGTTGGTTGCAGTGCACAGATATCCTTTGTATATATTTGCCTTGGTTGTTTTGTGGCAGGCTCTGATCAGATCAAATTATTTTGCTGCTGTAAAATGTTGGGTCCTCGACTTGATCTTTACTTTTTGAATTTTCTCTGTTTCCTCTGAAGCCAAATATTCTGATGTCTTTAAATGACATGCGGGAACAAGTACAGCAGTTGAACTCTGGAAAAAATAAATGGATGAATATTGTTCAGCCTAGAAATATTATGCTTATTTGTAAGTGTAATGATAAATCTTTATATGTTAAAGGAGAACTATGAGGTGAGTGAAAATCACTCAGCCTCATAGTTCTAGCCGACCTGTGACAATGAAACTGTCACACGTCGGCTCAATAGATCGGGAAGTGAGCGAACACATACCGTCGCTCGCTCACTTCTCGATCTATCCCTGCAGAGAGCGGTAACTGTAGGGATCCCCCCTCCCTTGTCCAATCCTCCAGCGCTGACTGGCGGAACGGACAGGGGAGGGGGCGGGTACAGCTGGCTCTGCCTCTAGCTAGGCAGAGTCAGCTGTCAATCACGCAGCTGGGTGCATCTCGACAGTAATGTGGGCATCCGTCCCGACTGCGGCGTCTCAGTATACCGCGAGCTGTAGCTTGCGAGATACACTAAGCTTTGGGTGACGGGAGTATGCTAGTTTGTGTCCTCCCTTTACCCTTAGGAGAACTATGGGGAAAAGCCCTAACCCCATAGTTCTCCTTTAAAGACCAAACATTTCACATTTTTGTACCATTACTACTTATATTGTAAACTAAAGATGAAGTTTGTGGTAAACTTTGTATGTTTGCCCTTCCCCAAATGGCAAGCTTATGGGCAAGTTTGCCATGGCCAAAAGTGAACCCGATAATGCTTTGCCTGTCCTTTGAACTCTGGTCAGATGAAAAATATGGCCAACAATAGGGCTTTGAAAATGTGAAAGCCCTACCCCAATATAAATGAGTTCTGCCAGTATCCTTTTGTCAGTGTATGCTTGTGCTATTTGTACAGTGCTAGTAGTGTATTAGCACAGAGTTACAGTGCTATATTCAGTTCTGTATTCACTGTGCTGTTCAGGGGCATCAGTTCATTACTGTGAATTGCATTGTGGTGTGACTGTGTACCACCAATTGCATTCACAGTGAACAGACCCAGCAATCCTTTTTAGGACTACTTTTTTCTTTTCTGTGTGATCTGCAATTGCTGTCAAGCTGAGGCAGAGGTTCAGCTAGTAGGGGGCGAGCATGTAGATGCATTTGCAGGCCAAAGTCCAAAGTCCATCCTTGAGAAGCAGGGCACATCTTACTTTGCTTTTTGGCAGTGGGCTTGCTATACAGCTAAAACATGTGGAGAAGATAGTGGAGTGGATAACATCAGCCTCTTTCTCCCAGACGCAGAGTTTTAAACATCTAATCCCGCCCTAGTCCCATAAACTGGCATGGAAAAGTCGGCAGAATTATTTCAGCACAACTTCGGTCGCTAGCTGCAAGAGGATGTTCAGCAATTATTATTTTTTTCAGGCAGAAATAATCAATTGCCAGGGATGTTCCTGCAGCTGTAGCTTACTGTACATTGGGTGCCAGTGATGAGGAGGGTGGGGATGATGAGGTGACAGACCATACCTGGGTGCCCGAGAATGCAAAGGAGGAAAGTGAAGGAGAGACCCAGCATCAGCGAGGTAGGATGTCATCCAGGGGTAGCTTAAAGGGGACTGGAGAGTGCAGCCACCCTACTCTACCAGAGGCACATGTTCTCAACCTGGTGGTGCCATGGTTTTTAGTTCAGGACCCTGGCTTCCACGATGTGCTGCAGCATGCCAGAAGACTGTACAGCTACTGTCAGGCAATCATACCCAGCCATTGCTTTGGCGGGTAAAGTTTAATGGCAACACCAGGTGTCTTCAAAATGCCAGATACCTGATATGCCCACCAGGTCGGCCATGCTGCAGTAGTCCATAAATGAGTGCCAATATGGGTCAAGGACTAGCTCTGGGGAGGAACGGTTTCTTTCACCACATCAGTGGCTCCCCATTCAGTACATGTATACTGTGTTGACACCATTTTAAGAGGCGACCAGAATGGTGAGCTGTGACAAGGCGGAGATCAGTGATCCCTCTAATGTTCCTGCTAGAGTACAATGTCTGCTGCAGGGAACTGGAGGCACAGCAGCAGGAGGAAAAGGAGGACTCAGGGTCTGTTTTATCCTGACACTTTCCCTGAGAGGCAGCACCAGTCAGCAGAGGAACACAAAGAGAAGGGTTGGGGTGCTAGCGGTGAAGAGCACATGGGGCAGGCTTCCAGGGGTACATTTCACCCCTCCCAAACACCAGGAGTTATTTGTGGGTGAAGGGGACAGTAAAAGGCACCGTTGCACTCAGCAACATCAAGGATTACCATCGCTTGCCACTGCTGCTGACCTGCCAACCAACAACATCTCCTGCCAACACTGCTGGCCTGCTATCTATTAATATATACTGCCACTGATTTAGTGCTGACTGTAATATATTTCTGCCTTGTGTCTGTGACATAATCCAATGATGAAAAGTGTTTGTCTCTCACTCCTTAAATGCAGCTTACCTAAAAGACTTGCATGTGTCTGTGAAATATTTCTGGATCAAAAATACCTCATCCCTCACAATTTGACCAGAACTACCATCCAAAGCTGTTCGTCTTTCCTGGTGCATTCAGTCGAGTAATTCCAAACTAGGGAAAATCCTGTCCATTTGTGCTCCAGAATTTGAATCCATGTCTTTCAAAGCATAATTGCGCTGATTTTCTTTTCATTCACTGTAAGCAGTAAGCATTGCTTTGCGACAGTGCACATTGCTGCCAACATTGTATCTAGAGTTGCCTGCAGGCATTAAATGCCTAGAATGTTACAAATAAGGATAATATAATGCTGCAGAAGAATTTAATAAACTAACGTGCCACAGCACGAAAAAGAAAGGTGACGTTTAGTTGGGGTCAGTGCATTGTATAGAACTATAAATACATTCCCTCAAAGCAAACCTGTATCAGGAAAAATAAGGAGGCTATCATTGTTTGCCTCTTTATGAAAATGCTGTTTTTGGCCTAAATACTTTCCAAGCAACTAACATGAAACTAGATTGCAGCTGGTGAAGTCAAAGGGGACAGAAATTGGTGACCTCTATCCACAGAGAGATTTTACTAGACTATTCTTATTTTTGTGGAATGGGATCAGAGAAATGATCTAGAACAGAAAACTAATGGGAAATTCAGTTTTTCTTCTCAAAAAATGTTACATTTACATTCAGCATTCACTATATGATATATTATTACTGGTTTCCAATATCTGATTTTTCCAAGTCATTTCACTATAGTTTGACCATTTATTCAAAACAGTGAGGGAGAGATGATTCTTAGAATTAGAGTATTATAATAGAGGCGCTAACATAAGCTGATGGGACAAAATATTTAATTGAAAATACATACAAACATTTTAAAGCATTCTAGACTTGGCTACTGGTGCTTTATTATGTTCAGAGTCAAACTGGCCTTACAGCCTCCAGGAAAGGTGATTGAGTGGCATAGCCTAGAAGTCATGCAAGCCTAGTCTTTTCTAATGAAAAATTGTATTTTCTTCACGTGCTACCATACAGATCTTGAGTTTGCATGTTGTCCAGACAGAGGGTTGTGGGGCTCTTTCTTTTCACTTGCCTCTAGAGTGTTGCATTAAAGTTTGTTAACCCTTTTGAATTTTCAATATTTGTCATTAAACTTGATAATAAGAACCTAATAGGCTGAAGAAGTAAAAACAAAATGCTTGTTCATTTACTGTATTTATTGTGGAAAGTTATTAAAGGTTTATGTAGATATTTGTGTGTGGCAAATGTATATGAACCATTTAACCAACTGGTGTGCTCCTTGGGGAAGCAATAATTGCATCTAAATGTTTCCGGTAACTGTTTATCAGTCCTGCTCATTGGTTTGTTGGTTTTTGCGGCCTGTCCCACCTGATAGAGCAGCTTTTAACTCAGGAATATTGGTGGGCTTCTGCACATGAACTGCCTGCTTCAGGAACTTCCACAACATTTCTATCAGATTAGGGTCAGGACTTTACTTTAGCTATTCTAAAACAAGAACTTTCTTCTGCTTTGACTATTTTATAGTAGATAGAGTTATCTGTTTAGAGTTATTGTCCTGCTGCATGACTCACTTTCTGTTAAGCTTCAGTTCATGGATGGATAACCTGAAATTTCCCTGCAAAATGTGCTGGTACAATTTATAGTTCCTTAATGTTAGCCTACTGTTTTGGTTTAAAAAAAGTAAAGCACGCTTAATCCATGATAATGCCCCACCATGTTTCACAGATTGGTTGAGTGTCTGCCTTTGGCCAAAGCTTTTTATTCATGCCAAAAGTTCTACATGGGTCCCTTCCGTCCACAGAACATTCTAAAAATAGCCTTTTGCCTAATCCATTGGGTCTTTGGCAAACTGTAGATGGGCAGCAATGTTTTTTTGGATTATAGTAGTTTTCTTCTTGCAACCCTGCCATATATGAAATTGTTGCTCAGTATCCTTCTGATGGTGGTCTCATAAGAGACCTTTAGTTCATTATATGTTAGCCTGATAACCCATCTTCTCCTAATCCCCACCCATCATTATCAACTAAACCTATCTTGCCATAAAATACAATTGGGTACAAAAAGAGTAGGCTATTGGCTTCATTTTGGCCCTACGGGTTTGCTAGGTTAGGTGTTGAACGTGTACTACCCTATGTCACTTTTCATACTTTTTTATTTTATGCTATACAATCTTGTTTTATCTTCTATAGTAATATAAATAGATTATATAATAACACCTGATCTTGAAGTGGTTAAAATAACAACAAAGACACCTTTAGAAATGTTTAGTAATGACAATCTACAAACACATACTTCTAGATAACTGCCGGGTTTGTATTTTTTGCATACCTTATTTCTCTTTTCTTCCCCAGCCTTCTGAAAGTGGCCATGTTTACTAAGGGCAGATTACTAGATCTCCCTCTACTTCCTGGATTTCTGGCACATGTGACCAGGGCATGTGACCATGCACATCATCTCAGGTGAGGAAAATGCTTTTCCCTGAGATCTCATGAGATTACAGATGAGATTTCCCAGCAATGCTCTGCTTATGTAACCTTCCCAGGATGCAAAATGGACCAGAAAGTAGATGAACTCTATTTGTAAGAAAATGAAAAATATGGTTTGTTTAACTAATGAATGTAAGATCATTTCATATCAGCATGCAGCGTTGTATGCTGATGTGATTTTTAGTGAAAGGGGTAAAGGTCCACTTTAACTCAATCTACTTTCGGCACTTCTACTTACAGCACAAATCCTCCTAGAACCTCACAGTTATTGCTAGCCAGAAGGTAGCAGTATTTAAAAAAAACACCTTTAACCATTGCAAATTTACTTACCAAATATAACACAATTGATAATATAAGTGTATGTGATATATATACAGTTTATCTGTGCAAAAAAGTAGAAAACTGAAAACACAATTTTTGATTGTAAAAATATATTGTTGTTTTTTTTCTTTTTAAATAATTTCCTTTTAAAAGGATATCAGAATTTTTTTTTAAATGTCATAGTTTACACATTTCCTTGCAATCTTATGGTTTACCTTTTTAAAACAAATTGGCGTACAGTCCCTGCATTTGTGGAACATTTAGTTTCTTTGTCAAGGTCTATTAGAACTATAATCCTAAATCCAACTGGCAGAGGGAATGTACTCCCTGGTGGTTTAAATAGTTTTTTTCTGGCCAATGAATTACCAAATGCAGTCTGTTTTTGATCATATATTTAACTTCAATTATCTGGCAGATGTGTTGAATGAATTGATGGCAGCACATGAGGCCACCAACTAAAGCAAAATGCTCACTTTAATGATGATGGCATCTATGACAATGATAGGTTAATTTGCCTTTCCATTAATGGGTATAATAACTATGCCTGTGCCTGCAATAAACACAGAGGCAAAGTTGGGTATGACAACAATGGTATTTTACGGGTATTTTAACAGCTGCATTGATGGGATTCATTGTCACCATTATTACTGTTGAAATTATGTGGACATATTATATTTATAATAAAGGTTATTATGCCTTGGAAATGTAAATATGGCACTGCTCACCTCTGCTGATTAGTCTAGGAGCGGTGTATAAGGTGCATGGCAACACCTTTTCTCAGTGAATTGATATCAGCTGCCAAAGGTGCCAGCACCATACCAAAATTCTCTGTTCGCAATATTTTATTAAAGCACGAATAAAGCATAGAAGCTAACATAGCTGGCTATAAAATAGTCTGTTTAAGATACTCTCCCTACACAAAAGGGGATAAGAATGGATTATTATAAACTATATATATATATATTAAATTTTTTGTCAAGTAGAACACTCATTTGAAGACACTGTCATCAACTTCAAAATTGCTTGCAGTGTTTTTCCTTTCCATAAACATTTTTTTTGACTTGCAATGTACCTCTTAACTTGCTAGAAAACTTGAGTTTCTCAGGAAGAGTCAATTCCCTTGCACAGCCTCCTCCCTCCTGCCATGCCATGACCCTCTCCACTTCTGGGAGTGTATAATTGCTCCCTGTGCTGGCCTAGCTCCTCCACTCCATGCTACATAAACTTTTATACAACTGCTGGGGGAGGTATAAAGGGGTATAGTGTAGAGTGTAACTAAGGTGACAGGTCTGAGACTGCTGGGGCTGACATTACACCCATGATGGTGGCACCCTGTAAGGCGTCTTAGGGCTTTTGGTTGTCTGCACAAGGTAGGCTTTTCTTGGCAAATAACATGCCTCAAATATTTTAAATTCACATATAAACTTATGGGAAGGTTTTTGTTGTATTGAATGATCTGCCAACAGGGTTTCTCTAATAGAATATGATGTAGCCTGGCCATTATGGGTGCCTTCACAGAGAGGTGATAAGAAAATGCTTTTCACTAAGATGAGATTTCCCAGCAATGCTCTGTTGATGTTACCTTCCCAGGATGCAATGCTTTGGCAAACTGAAGTCATTTTCCCTTTCAAAGCAGGAAGTGAATGCTCTGCAAGTGTAAGTATTTCATAATCACAGCATTTTACACCTGACATGTCTATGGTATTATTCATCATCATACATAGACGGATGCATTGGTAGAATTTGATTTGAGTATAAAGGTCCACTTTAAGCTTCTGGCTGAAAGTCACAATTTTCTTCATAACGGCTCTCAGGTGCAGAGGTGAAACAAATGCATCCCACATTTTGCCAGATAATTGGCCATTCCTAGAACTGTGACTGATTGTTATGTGGTGTCATGTATGGCAGCCTTGCAATTTTACCTGGATCTGATTTTAGATCTTCAGATGGTAAAATGAAGCCAAATACTTGGCTTTAGTTGATTATACTATGCTATCTATATTCAATAGAAGTGTATCTAAGGCAAAAAAATGTTTTTTAAAGTTTTGGTTACAGTGGGAAAGGTTTAACAACCCTGTGAAGTTTTTATTGCTTTGTGTTTTCCCATTAGGAAGAATAGCTTCACCCTCTGTATTTGTCATAAAAATGTTGTCACCAATACAAAAGAGAGAGAGAGAGAGATTTTTTTTAATGCAACCAATCGGCTAGTTGAAAAAATAATCGGGCTACTAATCGATTTTGAAAATAATTGTTAGCTGCAGCCCTAGTATCTGCATTACTTCCTGTTGTGGCTTTGGGAAAGGAAGTTAAGGAAAATTTCCACAAAAAAATAAACAAAACAAAAAACAAACAGCTTTTAGCTTTAGATATACATTGGTACCTCGGTTCACGAACTTAAAGGGTTTCTAAACCGGCAGCTTTTTTGCATATATCTACTGCTAGCAAGCAAGCAAGCTGTAGATATATGCAAAAAGTAAAAAAAAAAAAACCTCGCTTTAACAGCGGTTTAAACTTACCTGTGTCTTCCCCCACACGCTCCCGTCCGAAAATGTGAAACTGCACGGGCGGCCAAAAAGCATCTTGGGGCGGGCGCATGCACAGTTCACATTTTCGGCTGGGACGCGAGGAATGGCACAAGGTAAGTGTATATACGCGTGCACCCGCATGCAAACACTGTGGGAGAGTACGTGCCAGCAAACTCAGAGGAGTCAGCGCTGGATCGGAGATTCGCCGCATCGCTGGAGAGAAGGCTGAAAACTACAGGAAAGAAGAAGATGATCGGATTAAAAGACATAATTTAAGGTAAGTGCTTTAATTAACATTGGGGGGAGGGAAAATAAATTGCCTTTAATGTCACTTTAATTCGTTCCGCGATTCTGGTCGCGAACCGAATCAAACTGTGATTAGACCGCGATTGTGTTTGTCACCCGAAGCGGAGTTGGCGAACGGAAGCAAAATTTTGCCAAACTTCCTGTTCTTGAACCGAATTGTTCGTGAACCAGGGTACCACTTTACTTTAAATAACCTCAGGAGTTAAATCTTAAAATGCATTCAAGTACCCCAACTATTGACAAAAATCTATCTTATTTGTGTATCACTCAGCTGTAGATCCTCAAATCATCTCTGAATTGGTGCCGACACTCTCCTTCCTTCTGGAGGGGGGCTACTTGTGTTCCCCATGGTCCCTGTGTGTGTTGTGAATTAGCCACCACTCCAAGCTCACTCCTGTGATGCACTACAATCTCACGTTTAGTTTACTAAGTTTTATTGGGACTAATCCATCACGGGAGTGAGCTTGGGGCAGTGGCTATTTTACAACATATGGACCATAATTTAGGTACTTGAATGCATTTTGAAGATTTAACGTCTGAGTTAAGTGTCACTTTACCTCTTTTTTCTCCTGCATCTTTTAAACATAAGCATAACTTGCAAATTGGGGTCATGTTTTTCATCCCTGCTTATATTTTATATACTTTCCTTTTTAATGCTTCCAGCATAAATTAAATGATCAATGGCTGGTAGATCAGTGCTTGTCATATTTTAAAGTTGTAAGCATGGACCTGCACGTGTCTAACTCTAGCTTTTGCCTATTTCCCAACCTGGTATCCAGAAAACCTAAAGGCAATATGTTTTTAAAAAAGCATGCCATTGCTCGCTTTTCTTCTAAAAGTGCTAGTTAGCTAGTAGTCATGCTGATCCTCTGATTACTTGCGATTCGCTGACCTAAAATATACATGTAGCCAATCATGTCAGCGTGAAATCAGAACTTCTGATCAGCTTACTTGTTTTGGGACAATGACTCAGGAAGGGTTGATACTAGTAGATCATCATGACAGTTGGCTTCCCCTTCCTTTTCATAAGGAGAGGTCAGCACTGGCATAATTCCCTCATCAGGGATATCATAAGCTTGTTAGCTATATATTCAAATTTTATCATCCAGTGTGGCCATTCATACCCCCACTTTATGGCCTTTATGTCTTTGAGATCCAGGCAAATCCACAGCTCATCTGTGCATGGTTTTTCAGCTATGATTGTTGAATTTACCAAGGAAACTCGTTTTTTTGTTTTGTTATGGTGGTGGGTTTACCTTACATTTACAATTACTTTGCTGAAAAGATCACCACATTCTGACACCATGTAGTGTTCTGTTGAGTGTATTGTGTGCCTGGCAGCTGGAGACACTCAGAATACAAGATTCATGTTTCCTTCATTGAAACTGTATTGTAAAAATCTAACAGTAATCTTATATAGCATTAGCCAACCCCTGTGTTCAAAAGTCCCAAAAAGCTTTATACGCAGTCATAATCCATTAATCAGTTACTTTGAGTACTATAATCTCTTACAATTCTAGGGTGGGAAATGGAAGTTAGTACTACTGTCAATAGTATTCCCAAAAATCTCCCAGAATAGTGACACCTGAGATATAATTGACACAACCTTCTAAAGGAAACAAATACTGGACAAGAGTTATCCCTTCCTCCCTTTCAAAGCCCACCCTCATAAAACAGATCAAGACCTTACACAAAAGACAAAGGAAAGTTGAAAATGCACATCTGTGTAGAAAATACCTATATTGTCCCGAAAGAATCTTGGAAATACCTTAACCAGTTGCTAACCGAAAGAGACATCCACATAGCAATGCTTAATGAATGTATGAAAGCCGAGTCAGGTAGCTGCAGTACAGATTTTTCAACTAACACCAAAAACACACTCCAGAAAGTATTTGTAAAAAAAACCCTCATGAATGAAAACAATTCTTCTGTTGGAACTGCCAGTTTAAAGGAAAATATGGCAAGCTTCCCATTAATTATAAAAAAAAAAAAGTTCCTCTTTTCTTAACCACAAAGTCTAGGGAACAGCTCATTTAAAATAGACCAGTGTCCTTAGCAAGCTTAGAAAAATGGGCTTCTAACTTAGAAAACTTTGGCTCAGGCCTTAGAACCTTGCTCAAAGGACAGACAGGGTCTCAACTGTTTCTAAATCTCAGTGGCATAGATACCATTCAGCAGTTGGCCTGGGAAAATACTTAAACATTTTTTTTTCTTCATCTGGTGATTGTCTTTATTCTTTCTTTTCACTGTTCTCAAAAGTTGATAGGATTTTCTTGCTGTCATCATCCAATACATGTCTATCAGAAGAGCAGATAGGAACCTCTGATTTTGTGGGAGTATGGACTAAAATTCCTCTAATGGAGGAGCATGGATTAAACTAACGCTGTTAAACTCTAATGGAGTATGGATTGAAATTCCTCTAAAAGATATCTAAAAGAATGGAAAGTTGATGCACAGCATATTTGCATATTGCAGCACACTTACCTTAAGGATGTGCTCTTCTCCAGCGCTGTCTAACCAATCTTCGCTCCTCAGGACTGTACCCCGCCACGGTGTGTCCCTCCTCCATAAGCATTCTGCTGGGTGCAATGGTTCCACAGAAGACGTTCTGCTTACACTTATGCTAATATTCCATTAGCAGACGGATGGCCACACACACACACACACACACACACACTTCACCGATAGTTCTGGCTTTTTATGGGTACCTGAGAAATGTTGGGGTGTAGATAGCATGGAGGACTGTGCAGTGATAGGTTGTTTTAAGCCACATTCCTTACAGCCAGTACATCCAAAACCAAAGAAGTGGTGCTTGTAGTGACAGCACTCCATAGGTATGAATTAGGGATGTTTAGATACCGAGTACCGTACTCGGTACAAGTACAGATACTTATCCAGCTCCAAGACTAGACTAGAGAAGAACTGAAAAGTTAGGAGGCAGCTGTCATTTTTAAGGAGCATACGGAGCTCCTGGGATCTGTGCATTCCTGTTTTAATGTATGATTTAAAAAAAAATAATATTAGCGATGTCCCGATACCGATACCAGCATCTGGACGGATGCAGGGCATTTTGACAAGTACTTGCAAGTCAAAATACCCCGATACATAGCTGTAACACTCGACTGTAGTTGCCTATGGGGTACAGTGGATCGCAACTGCGGATGGGCGGAATGGAGGTTGGACGGGAATCAGAGAGCAACTTATCCTCTTTTTGCCCAGCTTTGGATTGAGGCCAAGAGTAAGTTGCAACACATCACACCCCGTGGAAGTTGTAAGGCTATCGTGAGGAAATAGCCTCTCTCACTGAGCTGTACCTCTGAGCGGCACCAGGGGGAGGAAACAGCAATGGGAGTCAAATATGCACTATACTTGACGGCAGAGATGCAATATACTTGAAGGCAGATATGCAATTAGGATTGAAGGCAAATATGCACTATACTTGGAGGCAGAGATACAATACTTGAAGGCAGATATGCAATTACTTGGAGGCAGAGATACAATACTTGAAGGCAGATATGCAATTACTTGGAGGCAGAGATACAATACTTGAAGGCAGATATGCAATTACTTGGAGGCAGAGATACAATACTTGAAGGCAGATATGCAATTGGGATTGAAGGCAGATATGCACTAGACAGTATGCTCAGAGTACTTGCGGTTAGGTGGTTTGCAGGCTCCAGCCAGGGTGTGAAGGTTTGGGTCTTTAGGGAGGCGAGTGTGGAGCTGGTTTGGTCAGCGTCCAGAACTCAACTGAAGACGCCGATCAATACCGGAGCTACGGCTTTAAGCCGGGTGCTGCGTCTGGAGGGGGCGGAGTCCCGTGACGCTACTGCGCCGGACGTGGATGCGTCCCGTGACGCGCCTGCGCAAGACCTCGCCGTAAGACAGCGGAGGACGTCTCCCTCTGACGCTGACGGCCTCCTAATTTAGGTGGCCGGAGACTGCCAGATGACCCCGCTCGGAGCGCTGCCCACCAGAGCAGCAGTGACGCGACGCTTCTCTTCAGCTCAGCGCTGCCGACATCCTCACGTGTGAGGAAAATCGTTCGGCACCAGCGATCAAACAGGCACCAGTAAGTGAGGGCCTGGGCTTAAGTGAGAAGTTTAGTGTTTTGTGTGAACAACAAGAATCTTTTGCTGCAGTGTATTTGGAATATGTACTGTACATGTACTACATATAGAATACACTGCAGCAATAGATTTACAATTCTCCCCTGCTAACATGAATAGGTTAAATGATCCATAGTACATACAGTAATAGTACATAATAGTACATATCATGTAGTTGTACTATGGATCATTTAACCTATTCATGTTAGCAGGGGAGAATTGTAAATCTTTTGCTGCAGTGTATTCTATATGTAGTACATATACAGTACATATTCCAAATACACTGCAGCAATAGATTTATAATTCTGACCTGCTAATATGAATAGGTTCAATAATCCATAGTACAACAACATGTTATGTACTATGGATCATTTAATCTATTCATGTTAGCAGGGGAGAATTGTAAATCTTTTGCTGCAGTGTATTCTATATGTAGTACATATACAGTACATACCGTTTCCCCAAAAATAAGACCTACCCTGAAAATAAGACCTAGTACTATTTTTGGGAATTGATCAAATATAAGACCTACCCCAAAAATAAGACCTAGTTGTGACCATTCCCAGGGCCGGTGGTGGCATACAGGGGGAACTTGAAGATCCGTGGGAGAGAATCAGCGGTGCCAAGCGGTAGAGGAAGCGAGGTGGCACCGGAGGGAGCGGAGCCGCATAAGCCGATGCCTCCTCTATAGCACCGAATCCTGTCACAGGAGGAGTGTTACCAAATGCACTCCGATTGTGAGGAATCGATAGTAAAAGTGCGGTTCGCTCATTCTGGCCAGCGATTGGTTAGCAAATTGCTCTTGGAAAGGTACGGCACCCCTGATTGCCCTGATCACCATATTTATGTACATGAATACATGTAGACTTTTCTACATGAATAAGTGTACATTTTTGTACATCAAAAAAAAAAGACCTACCCCGAAAATAAGACCTAGTGTGTTTGTTTGTTTTTACCCAAAAAAGTAAGACAGTGTCTTATTTTCGGGGAAACACGGTATTCCAAATACACTGCAGCAATAGATTTACAATTCTGACCTGCTAATATGAAAAGCTTAAATGATCCATAGTACATATACAGCACACACGTCCAGTACACTGCAGTAATAGAGTTACAATTATCCCCTGCTAACATGAATAGGTTAAATCATGATCCATAGTACATATACAGCACACACGTCCAGTACACTGCAGTAATAGAGTTACAATTATCCCCTGCTAACATGAATAGGTTAAATCATGATCCATAGTACATATACAGCACACACGTCCAGTACACTGCAGTAATAGAGTTACAATTATCCCCTGCTAACATGAATAGGTTAAATCATGATCCATAGTACATATACAGCACACACGTCCAGTACACTGCAGTAATAGAGTTACAATTATCCCCTGCTAACATGAATAGGTTAAATCATGATCCATAGTACATATACAGCACACACGTCCAGTACACTGCAGTAATAGAGTTACAATTATCCCCTGCTAACATGAATAGGTTAAATCATGATCCATAGTACAACTACATGTTATGTACATATTATGTACTATGGATCATTTAAGCTTTTCATATTAGCAGGTCAGAATTGTAAATCTATTGCTGCAGTGTATTTGGAATATGTACTGTATATGTACTACATATAGAATACACTGCAGCAAAAGATTTACAATTCTCTCTTCTTAAGTAAAAGTTCTACATAATCATAAAGAATTTGGCCTAAAATCATTAGTCTGTATTGCTTTAAAAAAAAGTCACCTGTCCCTTTAAGAAAAAGTATTGGTAATTGGTATCGGCAAGTACATGAGGGGAAGTACTTGTACGTGGTCTTGAAAAAGTGGTATCGGGACATCCCTAATAAATATATATATATAAGGGATGCACCAATACCATTTTTTCAAGTACTGGTACTTGTCAAAGTACTCACAGATACAAGTACTGATACATGTTTGTTTATTGTCATGTGACAATTTTTCTAAAACAATACAGACTAATGATTTCAGGACAGTGGTGGAGCGCCAGAGCCAGGTCCCAGCTACCGCTACGATCCTGGTAGTTCTCATGAAAAAGTCAAGTATCGGCACTGCTATCTTGGGGCTGCTCTGTGTCCCAGCAGGGAGGAGAGAAAGTGACAGCCGACCGAGCGCTGCGGGACGAGAGCGCTGTGTTTGTGGTTTTTGGGGGGGGGGCCCAAAAAAAAAATCTTGCACCAGGGCCCTTTGTTCCTTAGCTCTGCCACTGATCTGAACATCCCTAGTATGAATTAACCAGCTTGGTTTTAATGCGCAATGCGTCACATGAAATACATGTGACAGTGCCACCATGGTGCCCTGAGGAAGGGACCTTGTACGGCCCCAAAACCTGGGAGCTACTGCATGTATTTCATGTGATGCAGTATAAATACAACCAAGATAAAGTGCTGGTGACTTATCTTCAGCATGGAGTGCTGAACGACACCATAAGGTTGCATGGTGTCACTGGTGCATGGCTGGCAGTGTTCAGTGCTGACTGCTGGACAACCGGAGCGTGGACATCAACCATGGTGCTTTGTATTTATCAATGTTTTATAAGGCTGTTTAAAGTTCATTGATGATTTCCAGGATTAACTTTCACTTTAACTTATTCAGGGGGACAGAAGCGTTAGGCTCTTATATTTGCATATGCAAGATGGTCACTTTTTGTGGCCGGAGTTTAGCTTTATTGGCATCCATGAATTCGAAATAGTCTGACACAAATTTAAAAGAAATGTTTTTCCCAGTTGCTAGAGCAATTCCTGTATTTACCAGATCTTTGATGGACAGAGGATTTATCTGAGGCACTAGCATAGACAGACTACAGGAAACAAATGAGAAGAACATAACTGCATGCATGTTACTTCAAATGAACAGACCCAAAACCATATAAAAGGACAGCTCCAGCTCTCTGGTCTCAAACTAAAAACACTTCTAGGAATAGTATAGCCATACAAAAATAAAGCACTCACCTACCATCATAGCAGCCTTAGGATAAAATGTATCCAGAACAATGTCTCTTTTTCCTTCCAAAACTCCAACTACAGAGGGGAGACACAGGCTCCATTAGATCCTCCTGGGTTGCATAAAATGCCTTGAGACCAGAAAAGCAAGTATGCTCACACTGCAGGGAACACCTATGTTGGACTACATCATTATGACATCACCTGGAAAAGGGGACAAGGACCTGGAATACCACAAACAGACTGACCAGCCCTTGCAAAGTGTTAGAACCTCTGGAGATATCACTGCTCTGTGATCCCACTGGGACAGAAAGTAAGAAGTAGCGATGAGCCTGGGCTTAGTGCAAACTAAGCTCCCTTGAGTGTGGCCAAGCCTGGTTAAACCTGTGACTGCCACATCCTTCTCCTGACAGAATTAGTTGCAGAGAGTTGCATTCGCGACCCGCAGCTATACGTCATAAAGGGGCGGTGATTGCCCCTGCCACAGCTGGTGCCACAGATTGATCTGGGCAGAGGGAGTAGTGGTCAGTTTTGAGCAGGCTTGTGTGAACTCAGGTGAACTGGGTTTGCACCAAGCCCAGACTTATCTCTAGTCAGAAGCAACCTCTGAGGGACAGAGACTGCAATGAGAACAAACCTTTCCTTGGCTACGCAGCTCAGCTGCTGGAAGAATACCCGGTGCTTCAGGGTATGAAGCTCCCACTAGTGTAACCCCCACATACACAGGGCCTCTTGTTGTTTTTTGCTCTTAGTGACTAACTGAGAAGCTTAGAACTGATAGAAAATGAGTGTGTACTGCTGGGGAGGGGTAATTGAAGCAAACCTGTATCCTTGCTCTTTATGGACAATGCATAGGTCTACTCTGTGGGAAGGCAGCATACATACTACCCAAACAGCAGAGAGGAACTCCTGTATTCACTACTTGACATTAGAATAGCCCTAATGACCTATAGCTACAGGCTGACTCAGTAAATAGTGGTCCAAAGCTTGCCATACAGCTTAAGATTTTTCTCGTTTAGCCCTGTGGGTTGATCGAGAAAAAACACTAGATTCTCCAATCCACACTAAACACTGCGGATGGAGGTATCTCTCCCCCCAGTATACCCAAGCAGTGACTGCAACGGATTGGATGCAGTCAGTATTCGGATGACAATTTTCCACCTCCTTTTGTTTTTCAGAATAAAATCTTCAGATTAAATATCAGCAGATTGAGCAGGAAACAGCCATAATTCGATCCACGTATGGCCACACACACAGGGTTTATCATGGTAAACATTATCTCCCTATCTAGCCTATCTCCCTATCCCACTGCCTCCTGGGATGCCTATATCAGGGGACAGGTGGGAGATCTCATGCATGTGTCTGTGAAACACCTCCATGCATGCACAGACACGCAACAGGTCTCTGTCAGGTCTATGGGACCTAGCATAGACAAGCTGTGTATCTGTGCATGTGCGGCAGATTTTCATGCTTGGGCAGACACACCTCAAGTCTCAGTCAGAAACCTGAGACCTGGCAGATACCAATGGTGGTCTGCGCATATGTGGGATTTCACATCAAGATGGCGGCGCACTTCAAAGGGACAATCCCATAGCAGACCATTAGGAATGTGCATGCCAAAAAAGGTTGGCTAAATACAAAATTGTTGCTTTCCCCCACTACTTCTGCCTTTTATTGGAAAAGGGAAAATGCCCCACAATATGAAGACTAGGTCTGCAGAGGTAGGCTCTTACTTAGGTAGGGTGAAGTTCCTCTTTAAGGAAGGGGCATGCTTGCCATAATTAACCCAGTCTGTACCCTGACATTTCATTATCAGTTGCAAACTAGGATAATGCCTATGGGATTGCCTGCTCTAACAAAGTGTTAAATATTTCAAGGCTTAGGTGGTAGATTGTATGTTAAACCACTTACAAAAACCCTCAATGTGTCCCCTATCTGCACACTGCCACCTATTCTAAAGCAATACAAGCTGCCCACATAGTCCTATGTATAAACTTGCTCCAAAACTAATAGAAAGGTAAGAAATATGTTTTTAAAGTTTTGGCATTTTGTGTAAATGAAAACACATAAACATACAGTGGAGGTTTCTCAAATTTGACTGCAAAGGTGGAAATACACTTTAACCACCCAAGCAATTTTTTTTTTACCATACACTAAAATCTACTTTTATATGCTAGAAAATTACTTGAAACCCCCAAACAATTACTTATTGTCTGAAAACAGAGGAGGTCCTGTAGAATAAAATGGGGCGGTTTACAATTCCAGAGGGGGTAGGGAGAGTACAGTGGGGGGTGCGCCCACATACAGCCATGGAAAAGTGATTGCGAGGCTCTACAGCTACCCAAATCACTTCTAGTGAATAACAGGGAGCTGGCTGAAAATAAATTGACACCATGTTCATGGCTACTGCAGCTGTGAGCTTAGTTTACCCACTTAAAGTCCATTACGTTTATAAACGGCATACAGACTTCAAATGGGTAAAAGAGTTCTAAAGTCATAGCATATATTATTATCCTGTTATAACATCAGCACTGTAATATGAAAACATACTAGAGTTGTTTTTGATAATGCAATCAAAGCTTTCTTATAATCAAAGCATCGTGCACTGCTTCCAGCAAGCATTGATAATGATACATTGTTCAGACGTTGAGTTGTAGCTCAGAAGGCAGGCTGTGTGTGCATATTTACAGGGCTGAGTGAAATTGTGTCCCTGAATTGAGGAAGTACATCCTATGGGCATCTCCAATAAGTAAGTTTACAAACTTCTAGATCAGTATGGTTATTAGGAGTGGGATAAGCTTCTAGAAATTCAATACAGAAATACAGATTTATTTTTAGTTTTCAGCCACTGATAACCTTTAAAAAAGGTCCCCATGACCATTTGTCATTATGTGTGTATATGCATTCAGCAATGCAAGCTGCACACTCCTCATCTTACAGTTGTCTACAGAGTACACTACACTTTACATGTACACATACAATTACAAAATATTTGCTAGCAAACAGGGAAAATATTTTTTTTGGGCAGAACACGCATACAAAGTCTTTTCTGCCAAACACTCATCTGCTAGCAGGAGGATTTTTTGGTTCCTTTTACCTCCCTTACCATGAACTGGTTGTTTAATATCACTTGTGTTCCTAAAATAGCCACTAACCTGTATTGCTGCAAAGCCCAGTATTTATTTCCCGTAATGAGCGATAAGCAGACCCGGCTCATCTTGCAAATCTAGAACATTTCAAACACTAAAAGAGCAATGCCCTTTTTTAGTATTATTTGTTTTAAAGTGGAAATAAGGCTCAAGCTTTTGTTTTAATTTTGGATAGAGTAAAGGAAGGTATAACCCCAGTCAGTTTCATATTTTGGTATCTGTGCCCCATTGGGGAAATTTCCCTTCACTTCCTGTCCAATAGCCATAACAGGAAGTGAGTGGAAATTCCTGGTGGTCAGCAGGGTTACCAAAACTACTGTTCCCATTGGAAGATTCCCCATCTATTCCTGTTCTAGCGATAGTGTGTGATTTTCATTCACTATCGCTCTCGGTGATAACAGTCACTAGAGCAAATGGGGAGGGTGAATCTCCTTAAAGGAGACAGAGACAGCAATAAAAGCTTGACAGGTGTCCTAATCCTAAAAATCTGAAAGAAAGTGTTGGCTTCAGTTCTAAGAACTTTGTAGATGACTTAAAGAAATACAAATTTGGAGGGTTGAAATTGATGTTTAGAACTTCACTTTCCCTGCAATCATCTTCCAGGATAAGAGATGATTGGTCACATCTCCTACATGAAACTAAGAATACCTCCCCCCCCACCCCCCCATTACAAATTAAAGGCCTTTTCACATTTGTTGTTTTTATGTTTGATGACTCCCCAGTCAGGGGGAAAGTAAGGGACAGTATATTCACTCTATGTGATTTGGGATTCCTGCAGCAGGAGCTACAAATATCCCGTTCAGATGCTGCTGTTGTCACCTGTTGAACTTAATGATTGGATGACAGCGGCCGCATCTGTAAGCGGCAGTCCACATGTACTCATATATGATACAATTACATATGGTTTGAAATAGATGACTGTCCCTGGACACATCTATCCTGCATCGAACAACAATCATCTATTCCAAACCGCATGTAATAGTATCATATATGATCACATAGAATTAATGTACTGTCCCTTACTTTCCCCATGACTGGGGAAGTCATCAGACATAAAAACAACAAATGTGACACGGCTTACAGATGTGGCCACTGTCACCCGATCATCTTCAACAGTTGACAGCGGCCGCATCTAAATGAGAGATTTCTCGCTGCAGGAATCCCATTACACAGTGTGAACAGGGCCTAACCTCCCCGCTTTAGGCCTCATTTAGACAGGTGACAGAGTGGTAGTAAAATCAGGTGGTTGACCCGCAGTTTTACCGCTCCCCTGCCGCCAGCTGCAATGTTAGCATTGTGGCCGGACAGTGCTGCACACATTGCTGTGGTCACAATGCTTTGTTTAGTGGGGCAGCAAAAATGATATAGCATGTTGCGTATGGCAGGTGGTGTCATAGAAGTGAAAGGGACCGCAGTGCAACTGCATGGCAAACACTTGGTATGCAGTTGCATAGCAATAGTTCAAATGACCCTTGAAAAACAAAAACAAATGGAATTCAGTTTTGTCTCCAGAATGCTGGGCAGCTGCTGCTCTGTGGCCCTGTGATAGAGATTCACCACGGATTGCTTTTCCAAGTGTGGTGGAGCCTAAATGAAAACACAGATTTTCCGCAATTGTGTAACAGGAAGGGGGGAGATGGCAGGTGATTACAATTTTTCACTTTCAAGCTACCCGTGGGGCTACCCGTGGTTAACTGCTTGTTTATGTCTAGGGGCTGGAGTAATGAAGATTTAGTTACCTGATCCCTGCTCTTGCTGACTCCCTCAATCAGGCCCGGATAGGCCATTGGGAATACCTGGCCAGCTGGGTGGCTAAAACAACAAGATAGCAGCAGTGCAGCGCTGAACACAGATATCCAGCCAAAATTGGTGGCCTGAGGTCCCATCAAGAGGCCGCCTGATTAGAGACCCGCCTCTGACTGTATTACCAGTACCTCGAACACGGCCACACAGTTCCCCATGCTGAGACTCTCCACATAGATCATGTACGAGAGAAGACATCAGTCCAACAGAAGCCAGGCCAGCACCCTGGTTCTTACTACCTAAGGAAGTGCTGGTATGAAATGTGTTTGGGCTCGCAGCTGTGGACTATCCAGTGAATATTTGATTAGGTTTCTTTTGGTGTATCTCAATCTGGGAGCTTTGTAACTCTGGTGGCAGTTCTTCTGGTACATAGTTAGCCTTCAGAGTCACAAGCTGACCTCCAAAAACTGTGAATATGTTGTTTGGAGATACTAGGGATGGAGTCCTGGGTCCCAGCCTTGGCCGAGGAGGGACAGGCAGGGCTGTGATGCCCTAAAGCAGCATCCACCAGGCTAGGGGTTGTGTCCTTGGTCCCAGCCTCAGCTGAGGATGGACAGGCAGGACTGTGATGCCCAGAGGTGACATCCACCAGGCTAGGGGTGGGGTCATGGGTCCCATCCTCAGCCGAGAAGGGATAGGCAGGGCTGTGATGCCCTGAGGCGACATCCACCAGACTAGAGATGGTGCCCTTGGTCTCAGCTAAGGAGGGACAGGCAGGGCTTTGATGCCCTAAGGGGACATCCACCAGACTAGGGGTTGGGTCCTGGGTCCCATCTTCAGCCGAGGAGGGACAGGCAGGTCTGTGATGCCCTGAGGCGACATCCACCAGATTAGGATTGGTGTCCTTGGTTTCAGCCGAGGAGGGACAGGCAGGGCTGTGAAGCCCTAAGACAACATCCACCAGGCTAGGGGTGGTGTCCTGGATCCCAGCCTCAGCCGAGGAGGGACAGGCAGGGCTGTGATGCCCTGAGCCGATATCCACCAGGCTAGGGGTGGTGTCCTGGGTCTCATCCTCAACCGAGGAGGGACAGGCAGGGCTGTGATGCCCTGAGGCAACATCCACCAGGCTAGGGGTGGTGTCCTGGGTCCCAGCCTCAGCCAAGGAGGGACAGGCAGGGATGTGATGCCCTAAGGGGACATCCACCAGGATAGGGGTGGTGTCCTCGGTCCCATCCTCAGGCGAGGAGGAACAGGGAGGGCTGTGATGCCCTGAGAAAACATCCACCAGCCTAGGGGTGGTGTCTCGGGTCCCAGCCTCAGCCGAGGAGGCACAGGTAGGGCTGTGATGCCCTGAGCATTTTGGAGATGGCTGGTAGTGTTCATCACCATCTCTCAAAATGCATTGAGTGAAGCAATTCCCCATTGCAGAGAATTGCAACAGTTGAAAAAATGCAAGCTAAACAAGGAACAGAAAAAGAGATGCTTCCTCTGTTCCTTGTCTGGACTCACCACAAGTGGGCACAGTTATTTATACCCTGGAAATAAAATTGACAGTTAGGATGTCACAGGTGCTTGTTTTTATGCAAACAGCTCAGCTGCTGTAAACAAAATAACTATCATTTTTGCTGGACAGCTTGGCCTTTTACAGGAAGAGAAAAATAACTGATCTACTGGGAGGATCAACAGGGTAATAATACTATGTGTTAGTAGGGACTCAAATAAACAGACATTACTATTTTCTCTGTGACAATGAGACTGTCACAGGTCGGCTCTGTAGATTGGGAGGTGAGCGAACACATACCGGCGTTCCTTTGGCTAAATGCTGAAAGTGCCATTTTCCTGCCGTTTTGTCGGCACAGCAGTGATTTCTTTCCTCCCCGCTGGGCGCTGCTCTGTGTCCCAGCAGGGAGGAGAGAAAGTGACAGCCGGCTGAGCGCTGCGGGAAGAGAGCGCTGTGAGCGGCCGGTGTGTCTCTCTTCCCACACCGCTCAGCCGCCTATCACAGTCCGGCAGATCGGTGTGTGGGTGGAGACAGCCCACGCTGTCACAGGAGGCTGAGCTCTCCTCCCTACACCGCTCGATCAGCCTACTGTTGCAGCGTGTCAGAGAGTAGAGCCAGTACAAACACTCAGCGATCAGTGATCGCTGAGTGTTTGTAGATAATTGAGGACATGGTATATGTACTGTATCCTCAATTATGAATGAATGGGAGTGATCTACATCACGTCCTGTTCATTCATAGTTGTAGTTATAGTAAACATTAGACATGTGCACTGCCAAAAAATTTGTTTAGTTTCATTTTGTTTGGATTCCGATTTGTATTATTTTGTTTTTCGGGATTCGGGTGTGAAAGTCAATTCGGAATTCGGATTCGAACGAAATTCGTTAGCGGTAGTTTGTTCGTTTCGGTTTCGTTTCTTATTCGTTTCGTTCATACGTTCGTTCGTTTGCAGCAAAGTGACATTTGAGGGGGAAAAATGTTTTTCTCCTTCTCTAATGTCACTTTGCTCCAACGAACGAAACGAAAACGAAACGAACGTTCGAACGAACTACCGCTAACGAATTTCGGAACCGGAAATTCGAATTCGTTTGCATTCGCTATATCTGTAATTCGGATACATCCGAATTTCCGAAAATTAGTCCGAATTTCGATTCGGAACGAAGCGAATCGCACATGTCTAGTAAACATACTATGTTATCAATGAACAGGAACACTCAAAGGATTTCTGTTCATTGATAACAGGGGATACAGAAAAAGAGATTGAGGACTCTGTGTTCTCAATCTCCTCTTTTTCTATTTAAAAAGGGAAATATCAGGAGTCTGTTTAGACCCCTAATATTTCCCAGAAGCCCCTAAAAGTAAAGTAAAAAATAAAAATATTTAATAAAAAATGAATGAATACATAAAAATTACTTTAAAAAAAAAGAAAAAAAATGTTCTGCCCGGGCGCCCATAACTCTGGTTACGCCACTGCTTCTAAGTGTGTCATTTTGTAAAGTACAGAGTGAAGAAATGGCATGGTTTAGTTGTTATAAAGGAGACAGAATCATTTTTACAGCCCCTGCATTGTTTAATAGGGGGAGCTTTGTTCTGCCAGACAAAATAGTGTACTCCCATACAGCGGTGTACTCCCATAGAGAAGAACAGGCTGCTACGTACAATCACACACAGCACCTGTCCTTCCTGGGAGCAGCCCGATATGATACCTAAAGGTACCCATACACTTTACAACCCTGGCAAGACTTTTGTCTTGCCAGGGTTGTAAAGTACTTAAAAAAACGTACGATCTGCCCATCTTGGACATGTATATATATGTATTTTTAATTTTTTTGGACTAGGTGCAGACACACACTGAAAGTCTTCAGTTATCTGGGCTTCTGGTGTGGAGTTGTGCCTTTTAGGCCTCTTTCACACCATCCTTAGTGCGTTCCGGCCCAGTTGTGACTGGAACGCACTGGATTGCATTGCGGCTGGCTCAGTTTGTTGTGGCGTGGGAGGGGGCGTGGCAGTGCATTGAAGTGAATGGCTCCGCAGCCACACCCTCCGGCCACAATACAATCGGGCTGCACGCGAACTCAAGGCACATCAATGCCTGCGGTCCGGTCCAACAAATAGTGCTTGCAGCATTTTTTCAGATCGGACCGGGCCAGACCGCAGGCATTGATGTGCCTTGCGTTCCCGAGAGGCCGCTCTCTGTGCATCGCTATGCATGTCCCATAGTTGGCAAACTCAGCTAATGTACAGTTAGGGACCACAATTATCAGAGGTGTCTTAACCACAGCATATACCAGGGGTGGTGAAATAAAATTCAAGGTCTGGTGAGTAAAGACTGAGCAGAGGTCCAAACAAAACGGTCACTCAGTCCATATCCCTACCACAGTCCGCCATTTAGGCTGCATTCACACCAGCAGATGCACTACAGCGCACAGCTGCTGGTGTGTGCTCCTAGGCACAGTGCTGCTTATTTTTCTTTTTGTTAGCGCTCCCCCTCCACGTTTACATCCAGGTGCCTACACGCACATGTTCATTTGAATGGCAGGGAGGCAAGAATGGTTTTATTTTGTTTTTAATTATTATTTTTACTTTTTTACCACCTTTTTTATTTTCATTTATTTTATTTTTTTTCACCTTTTTAAATATGTTATTGTTATTTATTTTATATTTTGTACTTCTTTATCACCTTTTTAAAATTGTTTTACCTTAACTAACAGGCCCCTATGTTGGAGGTCACAGGTTCTCTATATGGAGACACCAGGAGTCCATTAGGCCTCTGTTGTCTCTCCTGCCCTCCAATACAGATGATCAAGCGCAGGATTGTGCTTTATCGTCTTTTCACCCAGTGCTTCAACTGGCTTCTGACAGTTCTAAAGCAGGAAGCGCTGAGAGCACAGTGCTCCCTGCTTCACTGATCACAGAGCAGATTGGGGAACAGGAGTTACCTGGTCTGCTCCTGACACCCTCTGCCAGTGGAGCAGGGGACCCCAAAAACCACAAATTGGGGTATGCATTATGTAGTGAGTGCTGCCTTCTGTCTGCCAGTGCCCATCACTTTCAACAACTTCCTGGATTCCTAGTGTGCTTTATGTCTCTTTTCCAGCTGCTTGATGTGATGCAATTTCCATTTCCCAAGACTATATATCCCATCATGCATGGCATCCAGCAAGCAATTATAATGTTACATTGAGTTGTAGTTCAGAAGACAGGCTCTTTGAGGGTTGTGACACAAATAAATGCATAATATTTACAGGGCTGAGTAAAATTGTGTCAGTGCATTGAGGAAGTATGGGCATCTTCAATTTCATCTTCACTTCTACAAACTTCTAGAATTGGCTCTAGCATTCAAATTGGTTATTAGGAGTGGGATAGAGCGTATGGAAGTTCAATATAAAGAAACATATTGAAGTTTTTGACCATATATACCCTTTGAACAGATTACCTTGTTTTTGTTGCTGGCTAGATTGAAATTGTATGATATAACAAGATAAGCAGCGCTAGGAGTTCAATTAGCTGTATATCACACAGGTGGCAGTGATTCAAACCAAAATAGTGTTTCAGGCTAGAAACCCGCCGACAATCGTACGATTCTCGGCGGGTTTTCGAGCATGTTGGTTCCACAAAAGACGTGCGACCGTACAGTAGAAACGGTCGCACGTCTTCGTTCACACTGCTCGACTCTCGTACGATCGCGGGATTTCGCCCGATTCTCGTACGATCGTGGGATTTCGCCCGATTCTCGACAGGCAGATCGCACTCTCGATGAACGCAATGCTGAACGGGCAGTGTCGGCCCGTTCGGCATTTGTCTCCCGAGCACCGTTCAAACCAGCAGAAAATCGTACGATTCTCTGCTGGTTTTCTATTTATCATACTTTTTAATATGTTTCTTTGCGGCTTAACAAAATAGGAGTCTTTAAATGGTTCGGATATTGGGGAAAATGGGTGTTGCTACGGGGGTGTGGCCACTAAAGGGTGTGGTCACTGAGGGGTGTGGTCACTGAGGGGCGCTGTAAAGCTTTCTCGCACAGGGCGCCTAAAGGCCGGCCCTGCTAGCATGCTCCTTAGACAAAAGACGGGCGACCGTACAGTAGAAACGGTCGCACGTCTTCGTTCACACTGTTCAATTCTCGTACGATCGCGGGATTTCTCGCGATTCTCGTACGAGAATGGAGCAGTGTATAGGCACCTTTACACATTACTTATATTAAAGGAGAACTATGGGGTCAGTGTTTTTCCGCATAGTTCTCCTTGGGGTAACGGGAGGACACAAACTAGCGTCCTCCCGTTACCCTAAGCTCAGTATACCACGAGCTACAGCTCGCGGTATACTGATCCTACCGAACATTGGAAGGCTCTGCTATTTGGCTTTCGAGCGGAGCTGTATACTACAGAGACTTTATCTGTTTATATATATCCTTTGTCAGCACAATTAATTGTCATTCACAATTATTTTCGTTTGTATTTTTGTTTACCCAGCTGAATTTTTTCACGCATATGATTTGTCACTTAATGGTATTAATGCTCATGAAGGTGTAAAAAAGTGAAGGACTTTTTTATTGTGTATAGTCCCACGATCGTGCCGCTCCTTCTTTGTCGCACAGCCACCCGCAGCATCTACGGGCGGCTGTGCGAAAGGGCTGGAGACGCTGTCACTGATCCCGGAGAATGAGCTGGTCCTGCCTCTTAGGGGAGGAGCTAAGAGGGCCAACTCTTAGCTCCGCCCCTGGCCGCCAAGACGAGGAAGAGGGCTATCGGCCTGCAGGAGAGGGAAGGTAAGTTTGGAGTGGGAGCGGGTGCTGGGAAGAGAGAGAGAGAGTGTGTGTGTGTGTTTTGCTGGGACTTGTAGTCCAGCACAGCTGGTGGTAATCTGCATTGCTGTATGATGATTATACAGCAATGCAGAATAGCACCAACTATGTAGGACTACAAGTCCCAGCAATGCATTATGGGGCGGGGGTTTGTTTGCTGGTTGTATTCTGCATACCTTACTTTTATTATAATGTATTGCTGGGATTTGTAGTCCTGCATAGCTGGTGGTATTGTGCATTGCTGTATGAAGATTATGTAGCAATGCAGAATAGCTCCAACTATGTAGGACTACAAGTCCCAGCAATGCATTATATTTTTAAGTAGGGATACACCAGTGTTAATACTGGGCATTTTCACAAGTACTCATACTCGTGAAAATGCCCCGATACTAAACGCAGATACCGGTGTTCTGTCGAGAACGCTGACCTAGTCTAATTTGCCGACCTCAGCATCTGCGCTTACACACAGACCAATATTATCGAGGAAACCGGGATTTATTCACAAAGTATTTCGTTTAAATCGTTAATTGTGACCGATAATAATATTCTGTCCATCATTTACTGCCATGGACGGCATATCATTAACGGTCACAATTAATCATTACAAACAAATACTTTGTAAATAAATGGCGGTATCCTTGTTAATCCCGTCTGTACATAAACACAGATACTGGGTCAGCGTTCTCGACAGAACACCAAATGCACTAAAATTTTAAACAAGCAGCTGCCTGAGGTCTCACGCTTGCTGGGGACCTCGGCAGCCTTCCTGTTAACCATGCAGTGCCGTGGGGTTGGGGGGGGGGGGGGGCCCTTCATGGTTTCTTGCACCGGGGCCCTGAAGGTTCTAGTTATGCCTCTGCCTAGAAGTACTTGGTTAAAAATCACCTCCTAATCGTACACATGTTTATTAACTGTTACAGTGCCGTGCTTTTTATGGACTAACGGCACTTGCATTTATGTGGTTTTCTTATGATTTGTAGTTCACAAACACGATTATATGGTTTTTTGATTCACCTACTAGCGCTGTTAATTTGGTTCAAACATAGCTTGAAATTGTGCTGAGGAGGGCCTTTTATGACCTGAACGCACACAAAAGGTAATTAACTTATCTATGTGTTAGGACTTCATTAGGCAAATGTTATGTATATGCAGGCCCCGATTGGTCATTGGGCATACTGAGCACTTGCCCGGTGGGCCAAGGTTAGCTGGGCAAGGTTGGCCAGGTGGCTAAAACAATTAGATAGCGGCCGTGCAGCATTGAACACAAATATCCAGGCAGATTAGGTGACCTTGGCTGCGAGGTCCCAGGAGGAGCCGCCTGACTAGAGACCCAGCTCTGACTGTATTGCCAGCGCCTCGTACATGGCCAGCCCGCACAGTTCCCCATGGTGAAACTCTCCGCCCGGATCCTGTATGGGAAGAGAAGACATCAATCTGACAGGAGCCAGGCCGGCACCCGGGTTCTTACCACCTCTGGAAGTGCTGGTATGAAATGTGTTTGGGCTCGCAGCTGTGGACTATCCAGTGAATATTTGATTAGGTTTCTTTTGGTGTATCTCAATCTGAGGGCTTTGTAACTCTGGTGGCAGTTCTATAGGCACAGCAGGCCCAGCCATTCCCCTTCCCTCTGCTCCTTACTACCCCCTCATCCTTCCTCCCTTCAACAAGGTAGTAGATAGTTACTAGCCAACAGTTGGAGACTGCTCTGTCCCTTGTGATCATGTACTGGAGAGGAAGTTCAGGGAAGCTGAGAGAGTTGGAGTGGCTGTTTGGAAACATGATGACTGTAAGTGCTTGGGCAAAACTGTAAAGAAATACTTTCCTGGGTGATGTATATTTCTTTGATCTGGATTCATCATTGAAAAGACGTTTAAGCGTTTAATACTACTTTAACCCTTGCAGTGCAGGGGTAGGAGTATTGCAAGGGGAGATTCTAAAAGTGACACTAAACTCAGGAATTAAATCTTAGCAATACATTCAAGTACCCCAACTATTAACAATACTGGACCTTATTTGTGTATCACTCGGCTGTAGATCCTCAAATCATCTCTGAATTGGTGCTGACACTGTCCTTCCTTCTGGAGGGTGGCTACTTTTGTTCCCTATGGTCCCTGTGTGTGTTGTAAAGTACCCACTGCTCCAAGCTCACCCCGTGATGGACTACAATCTCATGTAATTTGTATTGAGATTGTAGTCCATCACAGGAGCGAGTTTGGAGCAGTGGCTACTTTACAACACACACAGGGACCATGGGGAACATAAGTAGCCACCCTCCAGAAGGAAGGACAGTGTCAGCACCAATTCAGAGATGATTTGAGGATCTACAGCCGAGTGATGCGCAAACAAGGTACATTTTTGGTATTAGTTGTGGTACTTGAATATATTTTTAAGATTGAAATCCTGATTTAGTGTCACCAGTTGCCGTCCGCCCGTAGTAGAAAAACGGACGGACGGCACTGTCGCATTGGCGGGTTGCCGTCGCTAGACGGCATTTTTTTTCTGCTCGCGCGCGCCCCCTAGCGGGCAC
>NW_017306435.1:602622-603742 GCF_000935625.1 Nanorana parkeri | reverse complement strand
TTACATCACTTCCGCATTCACCTGTCAGTCATCTGGCTGCTATTGCCAGAGAGAAGAAGCTGATAAAGCAGATCTCTGCTTCATCAGCTTCTTTTGGGGTCCACAGGTGATATTAGGGGTCCTAGAGACCCCTAATATCTCCATAAAGAGGACCTGTCAGTGTGCCTTTGCTATTATATAGGGGGATTGTTATCCCCCTATATAATAGCAATAACGATGAGTGCAAAAAAATTAATACAAATAAAAATAAATAAAAGTCACATATAAAAAAGTAAAATAAAATAAAAGTCAGATATAAAAAAAATGGGAAAAAACCCCCCAAAATGTTTAACTCCCCCACCCCCACGTTTACGCGCCTATAAACGTAAATACGCGTCCAGTGCCCTAGCGCGCAAAAATTACAATTGCGCTACACATGTTACATATGGCCGCGAACGTCGCAGTGAGAGCAATCATTTTAGGGCCATCAATCACTGATAACACTAAACTGATGAGCGGTAACAGCTTTTAAAGCGTCGCCTATGGCCAATTTTGGGTATTATCGTTTTTTGCGGTTTTGCGCGCGCACGCAATTTTAAGGCTTGACATTTTTGGTGTCTTTTTACCCGACGTGACCCCGTCTTTTATATTTTACCAAAAAATTGGGTAATAATAAATGTTTTATCATTTAATATAGGGGAAACTGTTTTGCCTGGATGGGAAGGGGGTTTAACACCGCGGATGTCAACTGGTTAAGACTACTTTTATACTTTAAGACTACTTAGGCCTATTGCAGTGCTGTGGTAGCGCCACTGCAAGGGTAGATTTTAAATCTTCTGTGAATGGGAACATATAACTCTGGCAGTAGAAGTGGGAGTACACTCTCTGATGGGTTGCACCCTCATTGTAGGACAGTAGGGGTCCAGTACAGGACTCTGCTACCCCCCCATATATCAGTCTGTGTTCTGGATACTTTTAGGGAAGGATGCAGAGTTGGTAGATGATGTCAGTGTCAGGGGGTGTGATCGTCCTGTGTGTGCTCACACCTCCTCCCCTCCTCTTTTAGAGGAAGGACTAAAACTAGGAGTCTTGGTTAAAAAAAAAAAAAAAAAAAAAAAGTGGGGGGGTTTTTCCCCGGGGG
>NW_017306435.1:548164-602202 GCF_000935625.1 Nanorana parkeri | reverse complement strand
TTTTAAAAGAAGGGATAAAAAAAGGGGTCTTTGTTAAAAAAAAAAAAAAAAAAAAAATAGTGGGAGTGTATTTCTCCCGGAGTCCCTGACTTGGTGTGGACGTCTATTTATTTCTGGAAGGTATGTGGCTCTTGTTTATCTCGATTGTAAGCTTTGTGTGTGGACTGGCTGACAGATCGAGCGATCGGAGAGGGTGTTTGTGACTTGGGGGGCAGATCGGATGTGCTCGGCTGTGATCTTTTCTCTTGGTGGAGGGGCGGGCATTGTGCTACATGCCGAGCAGAGATGGACGTGGATATTAAAGCTCCTGGCTTTTTTTCACACCGCCGTCGAAGCCGTGCAGGGGATCCGGAGGCGATCACCGAGCCGTGCTCAGTGCTGAGATCAGATGGGGGTAACCCCCCTCCCGGCCCCAGTATAGTACAGCCAGTCGGCGCCGATCCGCGCAGTGCTGGCCTCATCTGGCACGGAATGGACGGCGATTCGTTATACAGACTTTCCACGTTGCAGATCGGGGCTGGGAGGTTAATGGAGACCGTAAAGCCGAGCTCCGCATCCCATAATGTATGTGTGGGGTGACAGCATATCGTGCACCGTTCCCGGGCTGGCTCGTCCTACCCTGGCCGCACATGTCCGGCCCTCCCCGGGGGTCTCCCGGTACGAAGCTCTCAGCGATGACCTTAGGATGGGGATATGTAGGATGTGACATTGGTCGGGGCTGTGTCTGGCTCGCTCAGTGTGTGTTGTCTCGCTGGTGATGTGTGCTGGCAGAGCGTCTAGGCACGGTGTCCTCCGCCTAGAGCCGTCCGATCTGTCAGCACGCTCGCCTTTACCGACCAGCTTACGTTATACTATGACATCGTATGGACCGAGCACCCCCCCGACTTGCCTATCATGTCTCATGGGATCGTTAACCCCCCCCCCAGCCGTGTAGCTAGCGGGTCCGCTCCTCCGCCTAGAGCCGTCCGATCTGTCAGCACGCTCGCCTTTACCGACCAGCTTACGTTATACTATGACATCGTATGGACCGAGCACCCCCCCGACTTGCCTATCATGTCTCATGGGATCGTTAACCCCCCCCCCAGCCGTGTAGCTAGCGGGTTCGCCGGGTGTGCGGGGACATGTATGGGAACCGTTTCGGGGGGATTGTGTCTCCGGGAACGGGCGCCCTTGATGCAGCAGCTGTTTACAAGCAATGGTTTAGTGAGCTCCTGCTGCCGCCACCTCCCCAGCCTCTCTCCCCTCTACTGAGTGAGAACGTCTCAAGCGTACTCTACTTAATGAATCAGACCGCCTACGTGCCTCGGCTTCATACCCCTCGACCCCGCCTCTCCCGCTATCTATTGGCTGTCATTTATCCTCGCCCTGATCCTTGCTGATTGGCGCCACCAATAGCTCATTCCTGGTTGCTTTTGCTGAACGCCCACCGTGTCTGGGCTTCCGTGTGGGGCGAAACCTGAAGTTGCCAGGGGTGGGAACCAAAGCTAGACGCCGCCTTGTTGTTCCTGGTTAGAAACGGAAGAGTGTGAGAAACACCGCCGCCTGATTGGCTGATGTCAGCGGAGCCCGCCTGCAGTAGAACCAGGAAGTGTAGTGATGGGATTCTCTGGGAGATGGAGTGGGTGGTGCTTGGCTAAGGGGCGGTGCTAAGAACAAAGAGGCAGCGCTACTAATCTCCCTCTGAGCTGGCGACTGACCCCCGTCATCTCTGGGCTCCCGTGTCCGATCCGTGCCAGATGCCCTATGCTTCGCACCAGGCAATCATCGCAGTGTGAAATGAGCGATGTACGTTTCCTCTTACCGCCATCAGTGACTATAGTATATCAGGAGATCTGAAAGAGTCCTTGAAAAGGAGGGAGAGGGGCCTGCGGGAAGAGGAGCTGCTTCCTATAGCAATTTCATATATCGGAATCACAAAGCGTGTGATCCGGCTGATGTGGCCATAGTTTGTATCCATTGCTCTGTGTGCTATGAGTCCTCCTCACTGATAGAAACCCAGTATGACCGCGCATTGGTTCGATGTGTTTCTGGTCATGATTGCTGGTTGTCATTCCAGGAACTGTCACTGAATATGACGGCAAAAGGCAAGCAAATTGAGGGGGATTCATCAAAACCTCAGCAGTTGCCTATGGCAACCAATCCACTTTTTATTTTCAAAGCTTAAAGGAGAACTATGAGGTGAGTGCTTTTCACTCACCTCATAGTTCTAGCCGACCTGTGACAATGAGACTGTCACAGGTCGGATTAGGAAGTGAGCGAACACATACCGGTGTTCGCTCACCTCCCGATCTTGTCACAGCTCTCTGCCGTGACAGGGGAGGGACTGGATTCTCTCCTCCCCACTCCGCCAGCGCTGACAGGCGGAACGGACGGGGGAGGGTACAGCTGGCTCTGCCTCTAGATAGGCAGAGCCAGCTGTCACTCACGCAGCTGGGCGGATCCAGACATTTGTTGGGATCCACTTCAGCTGCGTCTCAGTATACCTCGAGCTGTAGCTCGCGGTATACTGAGCTTAGGGTGACGGGAGGACGCTAGTTTGTGTCCTCCCGTTACCCTAAAGCCCCGTTCACATTGAGTGATTTATTGCGCGGTAATTCCCGCGATATCGCGGCAAATTACCGCGCGATATCGCGCTCCAATGCATTTCAATGGGGCAAAGGGTCCTGCTGTCGTGGGTTGTGTGTCACTACAGCAGGACCCTTTTTGGAGCGGATTTAGCCGCGATTCAAGCTTGCTCAATGCAAGCTTAAACGCGATATCGCGCGGCAAATCTCGCGATACCGCGCAATATGCAAATCGCGCGACAAATGCGCGATTTGCATATCGCGCAGTGGGAACGGGGCCTTAGGAGAACTATGGGGAAAAGACCTAACCCCATAGTTCTCCTTTAAGTGAACAAACGTTAGAGAAGCTGATTGGTTGCCATGGGCAACTGCCTTAGATTCTGTCTGCTCAGGTATTGATAAATTCTGCAGCGTGTCAAAGCTCAACTCAGGGGTAAATGCAAAGTTACCCTGGAGGTGCCCCCCCCCCAGTGCAATGGTTATATACTCATTTATGTAGGGGATCATTGAATTATTATTATCTTATCTCTCCATCGCTCTGGGTGGACCCTCTGTGTTCTTATAATGTTGATCCTGCATTGTATGTGACGATGTCAGGGTGGACGTGACTGATGGAGTAGTGAGATGGGGAGAGCCCCGCTGCAAGGGTCATTTTGGAGTTTCCCCTGAGCTCAGCTTTAATTACTTACCCGTGTATGGTTCTTTCCAAGATACAACCCTGATGGGAATTCAGCGGTACTGTCAGCTGACTACTTCTGGTGTCTGCACATTATATGAACACAATTATCATCGCCATATTGAACACATTACACATATTAAACGCAGTTCAGATACTGGTTGGAGTCTTCCTTTAAGGGGCTATTCACACAACTCGCATTAGAAAATCCTCCCAGCGTTCTGTGGCTGGAGCCCCCCCCCCACAGTGTAATCACCTGCACCAGAATGTGTAGCACATCAATGCCTGCGTTCTGGGCCAGTGGATTTTCTAATGCGATCCAGTGTGTTCTAACAGCTAACAATGCTGGAATGCACTGGAAGTTGTGTGAACAGGTCCTCAAGTGTATCTCTAGTTCATGGAACAGTTGTCTTGTTCTAATTGTGGTCTGTCACTGCTGGAGAGCTTTATTCTCCAGAAAGTGATGAGAAACTCCGAATGTTACGGTTGTCATGGCAACTGTAGGTGAGAGGAAATCTCTAATGGAGGACACCTGACCATCTTCACCCACTTCCTCTTGTAAAGGAAACAATCTCCAATGGGAAACAGCCAAAAAAACAGACAGAAAAACATCCACCCCAGGGATATTAGACCCGGAATTCAATTAGTTGACTGTAGAGCCACCCGCCATAATCAGCCCTCCCTCTTTCTCCATGTGGGTGGAAGTCCAGTTCCTGCTGAACGTCTGTGCGCACTGTGGCTGTGACGCTGCGGCCTCATTGCCGCCCCCTCACCTACTGGCCAATCACAGAACAAAGCCTGTGGCTGTGTGTTTGGTGATGAACAAGGGGAGAAAGGAATGGAGTTAAGACTACAAGTGCTACAGTTGCAGGCATAGAACTTCAGCAGGAACTGGTCTTCCGCTGAGACATAAACAAGATGGCTAGACAGTGCTGAATGCGGCAGGGGGCTGTACAGCCAAGGCATTATTCAGCTTATTGCACTCGCACTTGTATGTGCACCCCCTTTTCTTCCATCAATCAACAGTGCACTCCACTCCCCTCAAAAGAGAAGCAAGGTAGAGCAGTGGTCTTACCTGGAACTTTGCCCTAGTATTTGTATGGAAGCTTGTGGTGTACCATCACTATGTACATACCCATAAGGTGTGTTCTGACTGGCTGCTATGGATTGGTGCAGTTTGTGTAGTCAGCCATTATTCACTTCAGATAAAATAGTGTTGCCACCCTGCAGGAGGAAATGCCATGGACTGGAAGGATCACCAGGTATTTATTCTCATCCCTAGGAATAAATGGAGCTGCGGCACGTGTGCACTGTCACCAAGGGCTGACAGGGGACATTTATGCTCTAAGGCTATGCAGAGCCTAAAGGTGGACTTGTACTTGAAAAGGGGGCATTATGTATACAGTATGGAGGTTTTACAGGCCGCACATTTTTTTGTTTGGTTGTAGTTGCACTTAAAGCAAAACAACTTACCTTTTTATCGATCACCTCTGCATTTATCTTATCTTGTTTTAACCACCTCAGGGCCGGCCGTTGCAAAAAAACGGCCGGACGAGAGGTCTCTAGATCTGAGCGGGCGTCTTTAGACGTCCACTCAGCCACGCCCACCTGCGCGCGCTGAGCAGGAAACACCGGCGATTTAAAATCAGGCACTGATGCCTGTTAACATACAAGCGATCCGCCGGCTATAGAGCCGTCGATCGCTTGTATGAGGTGCCGGCCCGTGCCCCCCCCTCCCTACGTGCCCCCCTTCTGTTGTCACGCTGTGCCCGGTGCGAGCCCGGGACCAGCATACGGCCTCTGTCACGGGATCAGAGGGAGCTCGGTACACGAGCTCCCTCCGGTCCCCTCTCCGCTGTCAGAGTGCGGAACTGCTGTATATTACATCACTTCCTGCATTCTTGTGTCACTCTCCAGCTTCAGACGCTGGAGAGAAGCTGATGAAGTAGACCTCTGCTTCTTCAGGGGGGTCCTAGGTGACATTAGGGGTCTTAGAGACCCCTGATGTCTCCATAAAGAGGACCTGCCACATCTTTTGCTATCACATAGAGGGGTTTCTTAGCTCCCTATGTGATAGCAATAAAGTTAAGTGGGAAAAAAAAAAAATAGGAAAAAAAATTAAAGTTTCCAAAATAAAATTAAAGTTACACATAAAAAAGAATTAAAAAAAAATAATTTTTTAAAAGCCCTCACCCATACCTACACGCATGCAAACATGCATCAGGTGCGCATACCTGCGAAAACGATGATTGCGCCCATTAAGCCGCACATGTTACATATCGCCGCGAACGTCGCAGTGAGAGCGATAATTTTAGGGCCATTTTAAAAAGCTTTTAAAGCGTCCCCTATGGTCAATTTTGGGTATTGTAGTTTTTTTAAGCATGACATGTTTGGTGTCTATTTACCCGACGTGACCCCGACTTTTATATTTTACCAAAAAATTGGGTAATAATAATTGTTTCCTAACAATGTAAAAAACACTTTTTCTAAATTTTCAGTAAATTTTCTGAAATATAGTAAAAAAAAAAAAAACCCCAGTGGTGAATAAATACCACCATAAAAAAGCTCTGTCTGTCCCCAAAAAAATGGTATAAAATTCATTTCAGTACAGCGCTGCATGACGGAATAAATGTCAGTCAAAGTACCGCAGCGCTGAATACTGAAAAATGGCCTGACCAGGAAGGGGGTGTAAACACCTGGTCTTGAAGTGGTTAATATTATACAGTACTTCTCAATCATGTGCCCTGTAGACAATACCACTACTGGCTGCCAATACAACAGCTTTTGCCCACATGACCAGGATGTAGGCATTCATAAATGGTGGACTTGTGTTAATGGAAAATGCTGCACCTTCTTTCTTCACATGAACAGGAATAGAGTAGAATACATAATGGCAGGGCCCCATGTACCTGAGCTCTGCTATAATATAATGGCAGGGCCCCATGTACCTGAGCTCTGATATAATGGCAGGGCCCCATGTACCTGAGCTCTGATATAATGGCAGGGCCCCATGTACCTGAGCTCTGATATAATGGCAGGGCCCCATGTACCTGAGCTCTGATATAATGGCAGGGCCCCATGTACCTGAGCTCTGATATAATGGCAGGGCCCCATGTACCTGAGCTCTGATATAATGGCAGGGCCCCATGTACCTGAGCTCTGATATAATGGCAGGGCCCCATGTACCTGAGCTCTGATATAATGGCAGGGCCCCATGTACCTGAGCTCTGATATAATGGCAGGGCCCCATGTACCTGAGCTCTGATATAATGGCAGGGCCCCATGTACCTGAGCTCTGATATAATGGCAGGGCCCCATGTACCTGAGCTCTGATATAATGGCAGGGCCCCATGTACCTGAGCTCTGATATAATGGCAGGGCCCCATGTACCTGAGCTCTGATATAATGGCAGGGCCCCATGTACCTGAGCTCTGATATAATGGCAGGGCCCCATGTACCTGAGCTCTGATATAATGGCAGGGCCCCATGTACCTGAGCTCTGATATAATGGCAGGGCCCCATGTACCTGAGCTCTGATATAATGGCAGGGCCCCATGTACCTGAGCTCTGATATAATGGCAGGGCCCCATGTACCTGAGCTCTGATATAATGGCAGGGCCCCATGTACCTGAGCTCTGATATAATGGCAGGGCCCCATGTACCTGAGCTCTGATATAATGGCAGGGCCCCATGTACCTGAGCTCTGATATAATGGCAGGGCCCCATGTACCTGAGCTCTGATATAATGGCAGGGCCCCATGTACCTGAGCTCTGATATAATGGCAGGGCCCCATGTACCTGAGCTCTGATATAATGGCAGGGCCCCATGTACCTGAGCTCTGATATAATGGCAGGGCCCCATGTACCTGAGCTCTGATATAATGGCAGGGCCCCATGTACCTGAGCTCTGATATAATGGCAGGGCCCCATGTACCTGAGCTCTGATATAATGGCAGGGCCCCATGTACCTGAGCTCTGATATAATGGCAGGGCCCCATGTACCTGAGCTCTGATATAATGGCAGGGCCCCACGAACCTGGCCCCACGTACCTGAGCTCTGATATAATGGAAGGGCTCCATGTACCTGAGCTCTGATATAATGGAAGGGCTCCACGTACCTGAGCTCTGATATAATGGAAGGGCCCCATGTACCTGAGCTCTGCTATAATTTAATGGCAGGGCCCCACGTACCTGAGCTCTGACATAATGGAAGGGCCCCATGTACATGAGCTCTGCAATAATATAATGGAAGGGCCCCATGTACCTGAGTTCTGCGATAATATAATGGCAGGGACCCATGTACCCGAGCTCTGATATAATGGCAGGGCCCCATGTACCCGAGTTCTGATATAATGGCAGGGTCCCATGTACCTGAGCTCGGATATATAATGGCAGGGCCCCATGTACCTAAGCTCTGATATAATGGCAGGGCCCCACAAACCTGAGCTCTGCAATAATATAATGGCAGGGCCCCATGTACCCGAGCTCCGATAGAATGGAAGGGCCTCATGTACCTGAGCTCGGATATATAATGGCAGGGCCCCAAAAGCCTGAGCTTTGATTTAACATAATAAAAGGGCCCCTTGTGCCTTAGCTGTGATATTATAATGGCAGGGCCACATGAACCTGAGTTCTGCTATAATATAATGGCAGGACCCCCTGTAGCTGAGCGCCGATATATTATAATGTCAGGGCCCCATGAACCTGAGCTCTGCTATAATATAATGGCAGGACCCCCCTGTAGCTGAGCTCGGATATATTATAATGGCAGGGCCCCATGAACCTGAGCTCTGCTAGAATATAATGGCACAACCCCCCCAGTAGCTGAGCTCTGATATAATATGACAAGACCCCCCCATACCTGAGTTCTTATAGAACGTCAGCCTCCCCCCATTTCCTACCTCTGATGTAAAATTGCCCCCCTCCCCCATACTCAAGCTCTGATATGCTATGACAGGGCTCCCCCTATGCTCTGATATAATGGAGACCCCCCTCTCCCCGTAGCTGACCTCCGATTTAATAATGGACTGTTAAGCTGCTGCCGTTTCCCCGTTATCTGCTCTGTTTTCCCCCGCTCATGATCCGGTGTCCCCAGATCACCCTTCCGGACCGTCACCCATATAGACAGCGAGCAAAGAGCGCTGAGGATCGCTCTGTCCTCCCTTCCTCGGCCTCTATTGCCGGTTCGCTTTGCCCATGTCAAGTCTGTCTACCAGCCTCCCTCCACCACTATTCTCTGGGCTTCCATCCTCTGTCTAAATAAGCGGGGCAAAGGGGTGTGTTTGTATGGGGAGGCGTGACTTCCATAATCCGTTTCCTCACAGAAAACCACGCCTACATCACTGGTCGCCAACCAATAATACTCACAATGGGCGGGACCATCGTTAATGATTGACAGAGACTTGTGGGCTGGCTCTCGCGTTTCAGTCCATTGACGGCCATTTTCCGCTTGCGCCTGCTTGCGAGGGCTGAGGGGAGGAGGGCGTGGTCTCATGGTCCGCCCCTAAGCGCCGCCTGGCCGTTCTAGTTCGGTATCGCATTGGATGCCCGCTTTGATAGGCGTTTGTATTCGACGAATAAGCTGTCGCGTACGGTGGCGCCCAGCGCTGGGTGTTGGAGGCGGGATTTCTCCGGTGACAGAGAGGAGCGGGCAGGCGATTACCGGAGACCGGAACCGAGCATCTTATCTTAGAGAAAGGTAGGAAGGGGTGGATAGGAGTATAATGTGACTCCTTGGAGCAAGTTAAGGGTGGGTGTAGCAATGTGGTAGACTCGTGGGGGTCTGCAAGGTGGCAAATGTACGGGGGAGGGAACAGGGATGAAAATGTGGAAAGCGGCTGATCGGTGTGTATTCAGGGGGAGGGGGGAGATAAGCTCCCCTATTGTGGGTAAGGGACGGGACCGAGCTGGCTGGGGGGTCGGGCTGCGGCGATGGTTGTTGCTCTTCAGTATCTGGGTGCTGGAAGTGAGGTCATGCTAGAGGTGGATTGTAGTACAATCCGATCCCTGGATGTGACTGGGAGAGGTAAGCTCAGGCTAGCCGTGCAGTGGCGGAGATGCTGATTGTCCTGGCATAGCGGTCTGGGCGGAGCCGAGCGGGGTCACATGGCCACAGCAGATGTAGTCTGGCCAGAGGTGCCGGTCCGGTCACGTGGTGCTGTGCCGAGCCATGTGGTCAGAGCCCCGTCCATCAGCTACTGTTATTGCCCGCTGGTCGCCTGCTGGAATGGGGGACTCTGAGCCATCAAACAGCCAACTTTGTACCGCCACATACTGCGGCTGTTTCTCTAACTCCAAGGGAGCAGGAGGATGTTATTCATGAAGATGGAACACCTAGAAATGATTGTGCTACTTTGTGTTCAACTGGAGGGAGGGGGAGGATCTACTCGGCAATGACAATGTAACTGAGTATTGGCAACAGTGTCAAGATATGTGTGATTGTAAACAAGCTCCCTTCACCTGCTCTGCATTATGTCTCATCTATGTACAGCTGCTACTCGCACACCGAATATTCTAACCGCTCCAGGTAACCCTTGCAGTGGGGCCACCTCCTCACTGCAAGGGTTAACTGCTTGTTATGGTCTTGGGGCCGGCATTCGGAAGATATACTCACTTGATCCTCAGTCCTGCGCAAGGTCAGCGCTCGCCCCCCTCCACGACCTGTGGTGTGTCCTCCCATCTAATGAACCTGCATTTAGATGTGGTGATATCACATTTCCATAGACCGCCAGAGCCTACGGGGAGCAGTCAAGTGGGATCGGGTGAGTATATATGTGCTTGACATGTTTGGTGTCTATTTACCCGACGTGACCCGATCTTTTATATTTTACCAAAAAACTGGGTAATAATAAATGTTTCCTAACATAATGTTAAAAAAAACTTTTTTTTCCCCAAATTTTCTGTAATTTTTCCTAATTATAGTAAAAAATAAAAACCCCAGTGGTGATTAAATACCACCGAAATAAAGCTCTATCTGTCCCCAAAAAATGGTATAAAATTCATTTCAGTACAGCGTTGCATGACGGAATAAACGTCAGTCAAAGTATCGCAGCGCTGAATACTGAAAAATGGCCTGGCCAGGAAGGGGGTCTAAACACCTGGTCTTGAAGTGGTTAATGGAGCCCCGGCCTAGACCAAAATAAGCGGTTAACCCTTGCAGTGCAGGGGTAGACCCTCCTACAAGGGTTAGCTTTGGGAATAGAATGTGTATATATAAGATATGGAATGGTGTGTAAGATGGATTGTAACTTTTATCATATATTTGTGGAATTTAAAAGAAAATATTCTTTAAAAAAAAAAAAAGTGTTGCCTTTTCACAATCCTGGAGTTCCTCTTTAAGCTGCAAGGATATATAACAGATTGGCTTGCTGGCTTCTTTGGCAATGCTGATACCTGGCCGTCATGCTGACCCAGTGGCCCCGATTATTTCTGAGTTGGTGACCGGATTGGCAAAGCTTTGCAGGTCTTATCTGCAGTTGAAAAAGACCATCGACGTGACCCCCATTAATTATTAGAAAATCAAGCCGACGGTCCGAAACCTAATTTGCTCTAACGAAATTCTACTGGTGTATGGTCAGCTTAGGATCCAGTGTGTGGAAAGCTTTAATGCCAGTGAAAAGGTGATCACCAATGACCGTTTTACCAACCATTCTATTCTGGCTTTCTTCAAAGTCCAATTTAAAGCAGAACTCTAGGACAAATTATTTCTAACCCTTACAGTGCCCCCTGCTCCCAGCACTGCATGGGTTAACGCCTCAATTTGGTCTAGGGTTCAAAATAATAAAAAAAAGTGCTCACCCAATCCTGATTTGGCCAGCTGTGACAGTGTTTCCTCTTCTGCCGCAGCAAAGGTATATCGCTCGGTGTCTATGTCCTATACACTGTGTATAGGACATGATGACTCGGGGGACCGCTGCAGCCGAGGGGTAGACAGTCTCCAGGGACCAGTCTGAGAGCAAGCTGGCTTGAAGGATCAGGGGAGTATAACTTTTTTTTTAATTTTCCTCCCTAGACACAAACGTGCACTTAACCCTTAAAGTGCAGGGGGTATCCTCACTGCAAGAGTTAATCATTTTTCCCTGGAATACTTCGTTAAACACACGCATTTTACAGACATAGAATCTGTTTAAGGGCTCATATTCACCACGTGCAGATGAATGTGTTTTTTGAATGCATATGCATTGAGAAAGTAATGTTTGTCATAGTTTATACTATTGCTGTGTCTAAAAAAAAATGCTTCATGCAGCGCACGTGAATGCACTGCAAGACACGTGAAAGCCTCTCTTAAAAAAAAAATGTTACCAGACTTTTTTAAAATAAAGAGTAGCAAAGGAAAAATAATGCACATGAAACACATGTAAACACAACACACAAAAAATGCACATGTGTAACCGTGCCCAAAACTCTCAGTCCCCGTTCACACCGCAGGCGTTTGTCAGCACTGAAATGCTCAACAAATTAAATCCCATTTATTTCTATAGTCCCTGTTCACATCTCAGTGTAAGAAAAACGCCCGTTGCTGGAAAAAAGTTGGGGGCAGGTTAGCGTGATTTGTCTTCATACACTCTATATATGTGTGTTGAGCTTTTCAGCGCTGACAAATACGCGCAACAAACGTCTGAGGTGTGAACAGGGATCAAAGCGGGGGTAGGCAAACACTGGCCCTCCAGCTTTGGTACAACTACAAATCCCACGAGGTGCTGCAATACTCTGACAGCCACGGACATGACTCCCAGAGGCAGATGCATGATGGTAATTGTAGTTTGCCTTCCCCTGGTTTATCGTTTAAGCCATCCCTAACATGGTGTGCAGTTAAATGCAACATTTACAGCTGGAAGCTTACTTGGGAGGCTTTCTCTAGTTGTTGTCAACGGAGCTGGCTCTTAAAAACAGTCCTGCTTGCTCCTGGATTCCGTATTGATTACAACATACATGGGTGGCGGTGTGCAAAAAAACCCAGCTCAATGGACAGGAGACGAACAAGCAGCTGTTCAGATGAAACTTAGCTATGGTATTTCAAATGCAATTGGTGTTCATTATAAATACGTTGCATCATTCACACATAATTGCAGGTAGTTCAACTACATTATGAAGTCATCACTCAAGTTGGCACACATATTGTTTACACATCTTGTTTATTGTATTCATTTCCTGCATATCTTAGCCATGCTAAAGGAAAAGTACAACAGTTAGGATGTTCAGTCCCTTCTGAATTCTGTCACAAGGCTCTCTGGAATCCTCATGCTACATCTGTTGTGTTTGGTTATTCTTCCTAATGATCACAATCATTGTGTACTTCCTCTGTTCAATGTAGTCGGGCACATGGCTTCCCAAACAGGAAGTAAACAATGACAGTAAGGGCCACTGTAGTCTGCTCATACTCATCACTTCTTCCCCCTGTTGGCAACATGCTCCGATCAATGTATTGGCAACGTGCTCCGATCAATGTATTGGCAACGTGCTCCGATCAATGTATTGGCAACGTGCTCCGATCAATGTATTGGCAACGTGCTCCGATCAATGTATTGGCAACGTGCTCCGATCAATGTATTGGCAACGTGCTCCGATCAATGTATTGGCAACGTGCTCCGGTCAATGTATTGGCAACGTGCTCCGATCAATGTATTGGCAACGTGCTCCGATCAATGTATTGTAAATGATGTTCAGCAAGCTCAGCAACTTGAGGCCAGTCCTAAACTGATCTCTGTATGGGGGAGAATCCATTCATCATGCCCTGTCATCAAGGTGTCCAAAGCTGGCCATACACCAGTAGAATCGCGCTCACAAAAAATGTGTTTTTGAAACCTTTGATTTTCTAATAGGGCCGGATCACACCATAGCGGTTCAGTAAAGGAACGGTAGCCATGCATTCATTGCATGATGTATCACAGCACAGTGCACCGCACACTAGGTTCGTTGGTGTATTGTGTAGACATGTGCACCAGCAAAACATTTGTTTCGTTTTGATTTGGATTTTTGCTTTATTTAGTTTTTCGGAATTCGGGTCCCACAGTCAATTCGTTTCGGGATTCGGACGAAATTCGTTAGCGGTAATCCGTACGAAATTTTGTTTCGTTCGTTGCAGCAAAGTGACATTTAAGAGGAAACATTTTTTGTTCTCAAATGTCACTTTGCTGTAACAAAATTTCATCCAAAAAACGAAAGTTCGTCCAGACTACCGCTAACGAATTTTCGGAATCGGAAATTCGGATTCGCTTGCATTCGTTATATCTGTAATTCGAATACATCCGAATTTCGAATCGGAACAAAACGAATCGCACATGTCTAGTATTGTGTGTACATCCGTTCTGAACAGCAACCCAGTGCATCTTTCAGTGGGTGTGCATTCTTCACTTTAATGCATGGTACCTCAATAGCGTACAATAAACAAAGATGCATGCAGCATTTTTTTTCTTTTTCACCGTATGGCACTGCAACAGATACTATTGCAGTACTGTGCCATGCACCTCCGTTGGGGTGCCACTCAGAATGAATGGCAATGCACTAACACATGGGTATCATGCCTTAAGGACAATCTGATATAAACCGGTGATTAGTTGGGTCAAATCAATGATCGTTTTCAACCACAGTGATGGGGAGGGGAAACGAAGGAGGGGAATGGCAAATTTTTCTCGAACAAACGTAATTTTAACAGGGAATGTGGTTTTCGTTCTGGAAAAAACATTCATTTCCGAAATGGAATGTTAAAACAAAGGAAATTTCATATAACGTACAAGTCTCTGATGGCATTGTCGAATGTTCTGATGAGATTTTTCATATAAACATTTGTCTGACGCTCTATCGGTGTATGACCTATATGGCATATGTTGGTTCTGGGGCAGTCGCGCACTTGCAGTGGTGAAATCTTTGCTACTGTAGCTTTAATTACTTATTTCCCATCATCTCATTAGGAGCACATTATATGCAGTGTTATTCAGATTAGGGCTGCAACAACTAATCAATTAAATCGATAATGAGAATCGTTGGCAACAATACTCATTATTGATTAGTTGCTTTACAATTAGTTGCCGCAGCTCTGCTCCTCCGTTCTTCTCCCCGCTGGTGCTGGCTGCATTGGTCTGTGTCCTTTTCAATCCCCGTTGCTCTCCCCGCCTGTATTGGCAGAGGAAGCAGGGACGCAGACTACTGCAACTGGCACCAGTGGGGAGGAGAGACTGCTGTGACTGCATTCCCCAGCTGCCCTACCTTTGCTGCTGCCCCGGTCCTTCTCCGCCCCCCGTGCTTCCGCTGCCCCCTCGTGTCTCTTCTGGCCCGGCTAGTTCCGCCTCTGCCCATCCCCGTTCCGCCTCTGCATCTAGAGGCTGGGAGCCATACCCAGCCTGCTATTGGATATTTCAAATTGCAATAGATAATAGCAGGCTGGCTATTGCACCCGCACACTGCCTGCTGTCAATAAGCAGAAGAGAACCTGATGGAGAACTTTCTCTTTCAGGTCCCTTCTCTGCTGATTGACAGCAGGCAGTGGGCGGGTGCAATAGCCAGCCTGCTATTATCTATTGCAATTTGAAATATCCAATAGCAGGCTGGGTATGGCTCCCAGCAATAAAGTTTATTAAACTTTTAAAAAAAGTTTAAAAAAAGAAAGTTAAATATTTAAAAAATAACGTTAAACTAAAATTAAAAATAGGTAAAAAACATTTTTGGTGTGTTATTTTAAATAAAAGGTTGGTTATTTTATTATATTGGCTTAGTTTTATAATTCACATTATTTTAAATCCATAAAACTAATTAAAATGTCTAATATAATATACAATGATTACAAAAAATATAAAAGGTGGGAAGTCATTTTCAGTTTCGGCCTGACAAATTCTGCTGCAGGAGGTGCATTGCGGCCCCATTCATTTCAATGGATCCAAAATGCACCTCCTCTCCCCAGTGTCATCACCCGCACTGGAATGCGCACTAGTGCAATGCCCTGCGTTCCATAGCAGTATGTTTTTCAAAAAATGTGCATACCGTTTTATTCTGAAGTAAACTTTGTCTGTAAAGCTGCATTTAAGTTAATAATCGGCTAACTAATCGATTTATGAAAATAATCGTTAGCTGGAGCCGTCATTCAGATTCGGTTACTTCCAACAAGCTGTAAATGACTCAGTAGCAATTGTTTTGTGATTGAGTCACTTGTGTACCCCTGGCCTTACTGTTCTGGAGTTAGAATGTGGTCCGGAGAACGGCAGCTTTCATCTACGGCTTCTCAGAGCTATTCTGCGTTATGTTACATTTCTGCTTGCTGTTTCTCTACCTTTCCTGAGAGAGATACAGGACCTGCCATTGCTGACCATATATAAATACCGGTTGCCTGGATATTTGGCAGGTCTATTGGCTTCAATACTTTTAGTGACCCAGGACAAGCATACATATCAGAACTGACAGAAGAAATTGAGAAGTCCTTTTACTTTTTTGCTGTAGGTCAGCAGTTTAAAGCGTTGAAGCTGGAGGGCCGGCCTGGCTGCCAAGGCAGGCAGCTTATAGAGAGTATAAACAGTCAGCAGTAGCAACATTTCTCTCAGGCCTAGTTCACATAAGTTTTAGCTTGTATAAGAGCAGTCTGAAAACCAAGGTCTCGGCAAGCTTTTGCAAAGCATTTGTGAAGTTTTCAGCAAGCTTCAAGCAGCGTTCTTCAAGCCTTTAAAGCACCCTATAGGTCCAGATTGGGTATCACAGATCCTAGCAGCCTCCAGCAGCGTTCCAGTAAGCTCCAAGTAGTGCTGAAGCTTATTCCCATTAGGATCTGTGTTTAACATTCCTAAACTGGAGCAGGAGGATGCTTTAAAAGTTTCGGCAAAGCTTGCCAAACGCTCGCGGTACACATTGCCCTTATACAAGCTGAAGTCTGTGTGAACTAGGCCTTAAAGAAGAAACTCCAGGATGTATTAAAATTAACCTGTTGTAGTGTGCCTACCACCCAGCCGCAAGGGTTAAGTTCTTCTTTTTACCTACCCCTGCTGTAGGCTCTCTTCAGACCTATCCTGTACATTACTGCACTGTGTTAAGACAGCCCAATTAAGTTGGAATGTGCAGCCAACGCACAGCAGCAGACCAAAAACTAGACCTTTGGCGTTTTCGGTGTGGCACTACTGTACTCGGGATGCCACTCTGAACGGCACTGCCCAAAGTTCCACACATTGCAGTAAGACATGGTAAAGTGTGCATTCCCACACCGCACAGGTCTGTAGGGGGCATAGCAGTACAGTCTGCCTGTTTCAATATAATAGTTGTAGACAACAGCATATTTACACCAAACAAATGGTATACAGGACCTCAGGGACAGTGGAAAAATAACAGCTTGAGGTGACCAAAGTGATCTGCAGTATCCATTGCTCCTAGGTTAATCCAACACTGAGCTGTCATGAGGGTTCCTATTGAAATTGCACACACATCCCGCCGTCCTGTTCCTGGTATAACAGTCCTGTACCAACATGGTGGAACGATGTGGGAGATAATATATTTATTTTATATCATTCCATATCACAGATGTCTTTGGCTGCAGTAAGCGGTGTTGTGTGTGCTGGCTACGTTGTCTCCCTTTTAACTATAGCATTATGGGATTTTTTGATGTGAGGGGATGAGGACCTTTTGAAAATGTACCGATATTAATAAAAATGTGTGTAATAAATATATATATTACACACACATATATTATTTAGCTGTCCTTGAGTTCCTGGACACCATCTATTTTATCTTTTTCTATGTATATTGATTTAAGTGATTAGTTAAAGCTGAAGTAAACCGCTTTCTATTTTTAATTTTTTGTTAGTTTTCGGCCTAATGTGCAAGTATACAGATTAGGACAAACTTACCCCACACGTGTGCCCTTCTTCACCGCTATCAGATTGATCTTAAAGTGAACATTTAGAGCTTGTTCACACCAAATCCAGACTAGATCTGCATGAGTTTCTGCACATGCAGTGCAGCGTGCTTTGGCGCGTTTTTCACGCGTTCCGGGAGTTTCTCAGGGCTTGTTCACACCGAGTGCGGAGCAATTATCTAGAAGTATGTGTTTGTAGATTGTCATTACTAAACATTTCTAAAGGTGTGTTTGTTGTTATTTTAAAGATATGGGTAACGGTCCTCTTTTAGCCCTCAGTTCTGTCCCCCCGCCGCTGACACCTCTGGGTTCTCAGAATTCCTCTTCAGACATTGGGGGAGCAAGTTACACTGATGATGTAACTTGTTCCCCGGCACCCGGCCCATTCATGAGTATGCTTTTTTCACTTCCACTTTCATTTTAAGAGCCAGGACTACGGTTAAAAGACGGCTACCCATTTACCAGTTTTTAATATTATTGATAGCGGCATTTTTACAGTTTCTTGGCCACAATGGAGCCTGTGCCCAGACTATGCCCGTTACCATTTACGTATTCTGATTAAGCAGTTAAAGCTGCTGGAGGTATTCTAGAGAAATTCCTCTTCACAATTTACAACATGGGCACTGAAATCACAATTCAAGCCTGCCAACCTTCTAATGTATACAGACAGCTGGCACTTAGAAAGTTGTTAGAAACTGACAAAGGTTATATATAGCCAAAGGTTATTGTTCTAGATTTAGGTAGAGTAGCCAGGAACTAAAATGTTTATTGGGTTATTATGTGCAGCTGGAGAGATTTCTATTCACTTCCTGTCCTGTAGAAGTGAGAGGAAATCTCCTCAAAGTGCGTTTAGACAGTTGTTACTAGAACATTTGTCCTTATTAGGGCTGCAACTACCAATTATTTTCATAATCGATTCGTTTTTTTGATTGGATAAAAAATTAAATACCTTCTTTTATTTAAAATACACAAAAGTGTTACAAACATAAAGTTTTCTTCAAAAAAACTGCATGCACAATTGTTTGTAATTGCACTGCACTTGAACGCGCGACATTGCGGTACCGCACAGTCCAGTGTGGCAATTGTAATGCAGGCAGGAGGTGTGTTGGGGTACCATTGAATGAATGGCACCTCCCACACCAGAATTTTGTCAGGCCGAAACTAATATTTCCCTTTTTAAAAAAAAAAAAAAGATAAAGGACAAAGCTTCCTCAATCTCTTTTTTTCTGCAGCCCCAGCACTCCATTCATAAAGCGGGGAGATACAAACAGATACAATGTCCACAATCATGAATGAAGGAAGAGGCACTTCCTGATGTAGAGCACTTCCTGTTCATTCATAATTGGGGACAAAGTATCTGAATACTATGTCCTCAGGCTAGGTTCACATCTAGGCGACACCTCACCGCGCGGCAATCGTGCACAATTCCGCGCGGATTGCCGCGCGGTCAGAAGTCGCCATGTGTGAACCGATTGCGCTGCAGGTGCCATTATTTTCTAATGGCACCCAGTCGCGCCGGGCGGATCGCGTGATTTCCTGCCGCAATTCTGCCCGTGCTTCCAAACATGATCAAGGCTAAAACAGCCGTGTATCGCAAAGAAGGCACTTGTACCTTTTTTCTGCGATTGCCACGCGGATGTCAACCCATTGAAATCAATGGGGCCGCGCTGCAATTGCTGCCTGCATTGTACAGGACCGCGCGATCCCAGGTGTAGTGCAGGTGTGAACCTAGCCTCAGTGTTTGTTCTTCATAGGGGAAGGATTGGAAAATATTTAATGTATTTACCGATCCTCTGCTCTCCTTCCTGAGCTGCTCCGCCCCCCTCCCCACTCTCTATCCCAACCTCACAGCCCATGATCTTTCCTCCCCACTGGTGTGTCCTCACCAATCATCACTCCCTCTGCCAGTACAGGTGGGGAAAACAGCAGGGACCAGAGGGGATACAGACCGCAGAGGGCTTCCAGCCGAGAGGAGGCTACTGTGGGGGGGGGGGGGGGGGGGGAGCTCTCCTCACCACTGGGCACTGGCTGCAGGGATCTGTGCCTGCTAGGGGCAGCGGGGATCTGAGGGAACTGAGTGCAAATCAGCTAATTAATAATGATAATCGTTGACGGCTATTATAGATAAAATCAATTAGTTGTTTCAGCCGTATTCCTTATTGGAAGGTTTCCCCTCACCTCTTGCTCTCATGACAGCAGAAAACTTTGGCTATCCCCCTCCCTTCCCCCAGTTAGGTGAAAATGGTCTCTCTGACACAGGGGTTGAATAGAGGGGATCAATAGCCACAGCAGGGGCAATCAAAAGTTGGCAGAGGGTCTAACCCTTCCCCAGTCTATCCAACATGTTAAAACTTGTTAATGTTTTGACCTTACACCTGATTTCAGTGTTTACTTTGTATTTCTTCTTGGCAGTCTGTATGTCTCACAGGACAGACAAACCACAGTGTACAACAGAGGCAGGGAAGCAGGTGTTTGACATATTCCGCGGCTGGGGAGCACCAAGGTGCAGGACTTCTATTTGGAATGTGGGTTGATGGAGTGGGCATCAGGGTTTTGAATGTCTGATGTCCATATAAAGCTGCATTGGCATCTTGGTGAGTGCCTAAAAATTCGCTGCTTCTGTCACATTGGTACCTAGGCCAAGTAGGTAAAGTCTTCTGAGGTTTCAGAGGCTCTAAGAGAGGGGGATATCTAGAAGTAAGCTCTTTATATGGGGTCTGAGGCAAATGACACTGCTATTGAAGAACAATACAAGATCTGTCTAGACCTGACAGTTGCACTGTTCTCAAGTGAACCTGCATTTTAAACATTTAGACAGAAACGTCTACCTTACTTCTAACATGGCCTTGAGAGCTGCTGGCATTGATGCTCAGTCTTTCCTCTTGTAGTTTATTGGATTTCAGAGGTTTAGAGTATTTCAGGGATGCTGACAGAGGTTTGGGTTTCTGCCTAGGAGCTAAAGCAGGCATGGCATATTGAAGAAGCGGGGTTTGGACACTCGTGACCTTTAACAAAGGTACGTGCAAGTCCATGTCTGTTCTGGCTTTTCTCTTCACAGGTCTGCATGTTACACCGAGTACATGTGCAGTATGATATGGGATGCATGAACAAATGCGTTCAAACCTAAAGAGCATCTTCCTGGCAGTAAGAAGAGCAGATACATGCACTGAGAGCAAAGTTTTGGCTCAAGAGAAATTAAGATTTTGAAGTATATATAAACACAAAAGCAAAAATGTAATCTTTTGTAGCTCACCAATCCTTAAATGTGGCGGATGCATTCCTTTTTTCTTTTTTTTTTTAAAGCTTTTCTTCCTTTTCTTTTTACCTGGTGATCCACACTTCCTGTCTAAGGCCCCGTTCACACATTAGTGTAAACGTTAGGCAGCACTGGAGGGGTAGTCGTCTGGCTACATGCTTACTTTAGTTTGAATTTTGGAGGGAATGTGAGGTCACGATGATGTCAGAGAGATTCTTTGGATTGGTTCACATTCACAGTTGGTGTGTATATAGTTCGCTCTATTTCACTTGCTCTTATCACTTGTTTGCCTGATGAAGGGGATCCTGTGAGACCCCGAAAGGTTGTATCTTGTGTTTTGCATTTGCAACAAGTACGTGAATAAATAGATGTACTGGATTTGCTTTGGAGTGCCGGTATCCATCCTTTTACTTATACTTTGACGGAAGCCAACCGTTGACACCTGCTGCACCCACATCTCATGGAGCAGCGGTTCTGAGTGCGATGGGTACATGGACTGTATCAGGTTCTCTGTGAGGTAGCATTAGCGGTCTATCAGACACCTAATGCCACCTTTGCACTTTTCAGCTGCCAGAACGACAGTCAGCTTTACACAGGTTCCCGTTGATCTGTTTACAGGGGCACACCGCCAGCGACATATGGCATACGTTGTTGGCATCAAAGGGTTTTAAAGTAACTATTCAGGTCCTGTCTGGGTAGATTATATGCTGATCTGTCACTTTAAAACCCATCTCTTGTTAAATGGGGCCACAGACTGCAAATAAAAACCTGACAGAGGTTCTCATTGCTCATCTCTTGTCTTTGAATTGTAAACCAGAGTGAGATCATATGTGTTCTGGGTGAATGACTCCGAATATATTACAGCCAGAGATAGCCAGGCAGCCCTTTTAAATGGTGAACCTTCATGTTTTTCTTTTGCAAAATCAACCTAAGAAGTTGATATGTAATTCTAATTTGAGGCAAAGATTAAATTAGTATTAAACTCTCAAACTCTTTTCAACAATGAATCCAGAACAAGCAAATGTTGCCCAGCAAAGTGTTTCTTTATATTTTTGTCCAAGCTTTTACAGTCATGTTTCTGGACAGCTGGCTCCAACTCTCTCAGCTCCACTTCCCAGAACTTCCTGTCCAGTAGATTTTAAGGCACAGTAGATTTTAAAGAGATTATAAGGGACAGCGCAGCCTCCAGCAGCTGTCCATCTACTAGCTTGGAGGAGAGGGGAGCAGGACAGTGAGTTAATCTGCTGTGCCTTTGTGTTTGAGGGAACATGCAGAGCCTACTAGCTCCATAGGACCCTGCAAGGCAAAGGAAACACCCTAAAACAGGATATCAGGGCCATTGGTCAGGGGATCAGCTGATTCTGCGGGAAACTAAAACTTTTAAACTTCAAGAAACAACATCCATTGTAAGTAATTTCATCAGCATCTGAAATACAATAAAAACCTTGTGACTTTAATATCACTTTAACACTGATTATTGTTTAAAAAGTCAGTTGCTTCGCTTTCTATAAGTTCAGTACTTTCTAAACCAGGCGTTGAAGTCATCATCTTCTGAAAAAGGAAGTCAGCTGTAGCAGTCTTTTCTTTTTCTTAGTACTGGTTTCTCTCAAAGAAACTTTGAAAACATATGTTATGACAAAAGAAAAAAGAAGTCCTGTGTAGTACATCTCTGTAAGACGTGCGCCATTAGACATCAACTACATTTGCATGTCATGTACAATGGTTAGAATTCTTAGGAACTGATTTCATGAATTCTCAATGTTGTGTGCAGAATTTCTTTATGTTCATTATATAGTTTTATCTTCTTTTTTGTCTTTTGTAGGATTCATTTCTAGCACTTGTAGATCTTTCCAGTCCCTGGTACAAGTGGTAGATGATACCTAGACCAGAACAGGTGGCTACCTGAGGCCTCAGACTCAGGGGGGTCATGGGAAAGATAAGAAGTTCTGCACTACCGTGCTTCTCAATCCTTACACTTTTTTCCAGAGGAAAGTCTGCAATGGCAGCTTTGTATTCCTCTCAATATACCTTTTGTTTACGGCTGCAACTAACGTTAATTTCATAATGGGCAGAGGAGGTCATGTCTGCAGTGGGCAGGTGCAATGGCCAGCCTGCTATTTGCAGTTTGAAATAGCCTATAGCAGGCCGGCTATTGCACCTAATGTGAAGTCACAGCAGCGTTAGCTGACAGCTGGTCTCTCCTCACTGCTAGGCTTCAGCTGCAGCGGTCTGTGTCCTCCTCCGATCCCCGCTTTCTCTTCTGATACAGGCGGGGGAGAACAGTGGGGATCGGAAGGGACACAAACTGCAGCATGCTGTGGGCTCCCTGCAGGAAGGAGAGAGCTGCAGATCGGCGGTCGGTTTGGGAGAGCTCTCCTCACTGCTAGGCACCGGCTCCCAGCGTGGAGGAGAGAACTAGATGATCCATTGACAACGATTTTCATTATCGATTGTTATTGATTAATTGATTCGTTGTTTGCAGCCCTAGTTTTGTTTACAATAAACATTTATACAAATGGATATGAACATTCCTTGTACTTGGAAATCACTTATGTAATATCTGCCCAATCACCAGCAGGAGGTTAACAACAAAAAGAGTTGTAAACATTGCGCTCAAATCCTTCAGCAATACTATACAAATGCATGTCAGAAGCAAGACACAAATGGCATACACTGAGCCCATTTAACTGATGCAATTGCCACTAACTGACAATGCTGGAATGGTTGGGGGGGAGAGGAGTTAGCATTACTGAAACGATGGAGCTTATTGAATTCCCATTGTCTCTTCAGTGTATGTTGCGGTAAAAAAAAACAGCAGGGTGGTTAGGTGGCTTTGCAATTCTAGAACTTGGTGGGAAGAGCAGAATCTGCCACTGGTTCTCTTAAGTGCACACACAAATGATCTACAAAGATGTGATTGAGATGAGATATATATACATACATACATACATACATACATACATACCCTTCTGGTGTTTCAGGTAGGACCATCTTTATCTCCCATACACCTCCACAATAATTTCCCATTCCCTGTATCACCCTCTCCCATTCTGCACGTACCTCCTAATTTCTATTCCTTCCCCAATTCAGCTCCTATTCCCTGCACCATCCCCCCCCCAATACATTATAAAAGAACACGGCACTAATTTGAAGAAACTGTAAAAGGGATTCCCACATTTAATTTTGTGTATGTCCTTATGGGAATGATTTGCACACTTTTTTTAATGAGTTTTCACAAAGTCAGATTAAAAAGGAAAGTGGGATTGTAGTATATTGTATATGAAAAATAGCAAAAGAAATTGCAAGCCGTGTGTGTGTTGCTGCGGCTGAACGCTGATGAACATTGCATTTCGACGCAGCAGCACCCTGTACTATGGCTACATTTAGACGGGACAATTGGTGGTCTCCAGTTTGTTTGCAGTCAGTACACCAGCCCTGGACGAAAGCAGTCTACGGTCAGGCCCTAATCCACATGTAACTGCTTATATGAGCAGATACATGAGAACAGTGCCAACTATTGATTTGTACAGGGTCCAGACTGGACACTGCAGCTGTTGGCCATGGCTGTTTGCTCCTATTGTGCATGGGGCTAAGGTTTCTCCCCCAGCGGGGAACTAATCACCCATCTGAATGAGGCCTAATGGAATTGGAGAGAAACCTGTTCATGCTCCCAAAGTTATTCTGTTCTTAAATGGGCACACAATTGTATGTAACAGAAACCAGAAAACCAAAGAGAACATTTGGGGACGTCTTTTAGTTCCATTTACATTCAGTTGTTCACTTATAACATGTTTTAGCATGTTGGCACCTATTTCTATATTGCAAACACTATCAAGCTGTTTGGTTGTTTTACCCGTAGATAGCATTGAGAAATATGAATGCTTATGTATGCCTTTGGGAATCTTCAGATTACTATTTTCAGTATTTCGTCACTAAAATGTGGCAAATGCAGCGTTACATGCTATGTTGGTTCTTTTGACAAGTATGTACAGCAGCCAGAAATATTTAGCTCTTCAATGTTTTTGGCGAAAGGTATTTCATTTTATTTTCCTTCCTTTTAATAGCTGATCTGATGATCAGTCTTTGTAATAACAAGATGTCTATTATGTACAGTTTATTTTTAATATTATTATAGTCTGTTACTTATTCTGTTCATAATGTGTATAGGGCACTCCTAACTCTCCTAACCATCATAGGTACATCGCTGGCGCCCGACTATGTTCTCAGGATGAAGCGCAGACTGGATGATCCAGAGGCAGCTGCCTACCCACCCCAGCCTCGCCGAATCACTGAACCATTTGCCCACCAGCACCGTGTTCTGGCTCCAGCTCCTCCGGCTTATGAACCACAATCTGATAGCATGCAGCCCACAACGGGCATCCAATACTCAGTGACACCAGGATATCAGGTGGGCTGTTCAGTATTCCTTTTTGGGCTTTATATTTATTATTCTACTATTTTTACCCCGTTGTTGGCTTGTTATGTTAGTAGTTTAACATATTCAGTGTTTCAGTCAACTTTCAGGACTTTTATATTTTTCCTTTATTGGTGTGATGGGTTGAGTGTCTTGCCTTACATTTGCATTGTTGAACTGTGTTCATTGGGTTTTCCTTGTATCAATACACATCTATACTATTTATATACAAAGTCTACCTTTTTCCTATGCTAACATACACCAACTCTTTGCTCTCAGGTGTCCGCAGTGCCTCCAAGCTCTGGTAGCCATGGGCAAGCAGCTCTTGCAGCAGTACATGGAGCACACCACCACAGCACACCTGTGCCAGGCCACGGAGGTCCTGGTGTGCAAAGTCATGCACATTCAACCCCTCCGGCTGCACCTGCTCAGGGGCAGCAATTCCAGAGACTGAAGGTAAGAGGAGTTTCACATGCCTTGTCCATAGAAGCAAAAGTGACTTTGCTCACAAAGGAAAAAACTGTATACTGTTTGCATTTGCCCGATATTTTCAATTTGTCTTGGGTTTATTTGAGCAGCTATGTGATGCCCGTTAACTGGCTCACTTATGAATATTGCCCAGTTTACTTACGGTTCTGATTTAGTGTTTAATGCATTCTCTGTTCTTGCTGTCAGGTGGAGGATGCACTTTCTTATCTCGATCAGGTGAAACTGCAGTTTGGCAGCCAGCCCCAGGTGTACAATGATTTCCTTGACATAATGAAGGAGTTCAAATCCCAAAGGTGAGTTCTTCCAGTCCAGTACCTCAGTGAACTGTATGGATCTATCTATGGTGTCATTTATACACAGGAAACGCTTATCTTTAACATGCACCTACTTATGCTTGATGATATGTGGTGGATAGATTTGCTATATAATAATGGTAACAAATGTAAAAACTAAACTTGACGAAGTGGTCAACGAAACTAATTTTGTAACTCCAATTTTCCTTTTACTTCTAATTGTAGCATTGACACTCCAGGGGTCATCAGTCGGGTTTCACAGCTCTTCAAAGGTCATCCTGACCTGATTATGGGTTTTAACACCTTTCTGCCACCAGGATATAAAATTGAAGTGCAAACAAATGACCTGGTAAATGTCACCACACCTGGACAGGTCCATCAGATCACGACTCATGGGTTGCAGCCCCCTGTTCCACCAGTTCCCCCTCCATCACAACCGTCCACTCAGACAGCTCCTCCACCAGTTCACCCAACTCCACCACCAGCCCCAGCAAAGATCAACAAGGTAAGAAACCATTTGTTTTGTAATGGACATCTGTAAAATATGACGTTATTATTATTTAATTTAACAGAAACGTTCTTTTGTATATTTTATTTTTCTTTCTTTTTAAACCAAATGGCAGGACAGTTTTTCTTGTTTTAATTTCTAGAATGAAGTCTCATTCTCTTCGCATGTTTCAGCATTGGACCTGTACATTAGGGAGCTGATTTATGAATCTTCGGGCGTATAGCTGGGTGAATGCCATTCGCGCAGCATTACTGCCACTGGAAGGAGCCAAGGAACATAGGAAACTCCTGTGTTCCTCAGCACCATCTAGTGGCGATAGTGCTGTGCAAATGGCATTCACCCAGCTATATGCTGTGTAGAAGATTTATAAATCAGCCCCTAGGTTTAGTTAATAACGGCAAGTAAGCATTTTTTTTGTTTTGTTAACCTGTAACACACTTTCCAATGGATATAATATTGAGGTGCAAACAAATGACCTAGTAAATGTCACAACACTTGGACAGGTCCATCAAATCCCAACCCATGAGCTGCAATCCCCTGTCTCTAAGGTTCCTCCACCTTCACAACTGAACACTCAGGCAGCCCCTCCACCAGCCCCAGCAAAGATCAATAAGGTAAGAAAAAGGTGCAAGATAGGTGGGTGAAGAACATTTTAGGTGCCACTTGATTTTCAAAGGCACGTGTCTAACAGTTGATCAGTTTGAATAAATCTGTTGACTCTTTCTTATTCTTACGGTTCTTTTTGGGGAATTACTGTTGATTGAATTGAAGCACTGGTTTAGGTTTCCGACACATTCGGTCTTGGTGTACACTTGAGAAATTGGCAACTGCTGGGTGCATGTAAACATTTCCCAGCATGGTGGTGGGTTTTTCATCTACATTCTTTAATTTGGAGATTAAACATTGGTAATTGTTAAGCTGTTTATTCCCCAGACATTTTGATAATGTATAGTTTCCACAAAATGTCTAATTCAAATTACTGCATAATGTTTAATCTCCTTCTATAAATAGAAAGTTACATGCATATGTTTGCTGTATTTACAAGTCTTCTGGCTTACTTTATAAATAACCATCTATTTATTTGCAGCCAGTGCCATCTCAGGCACATACACCAACCAGCCAACAGAGCACACCAATCCAGTACCCATCTCCCCGTTCTCCACCAGCACAGCCACATACACCAGGACCACTGGCACATGCCACACCCACAGCAGCCGCAGCTACACCTACAATGCAAAACAACCAGCCTGTTGAATTCAATCATGCCATCAATTACGTGAACAAAATAAAGAATCGCTTTCAAGGCCAGCCTGACATTTACAAGGCTTTCTTGGAAATTTTGCATACCTACCAGGTGAGTGTTTGGCGCTCTATATACTTCTTCTGTCATTATACCCTATTTTATGGGAAATACAGAAATTCTATAGGAAAAGTATGCTTAAATTCCAAAGCAGAGATGGCACAGATCTATTTATCTGCCTCTCTACTGGCGGATGTATTTTTTTTTTTTTTTAAGGCCTAATTATTTCAATGTTAGAGGCCATGACCATTAACCGCTCGCTGACCGGGTGTTAAACCCCCTTCCAGGCCAGGCCATTTTTCAGTATTCAGCGCTGCGGTACTTTGACTGACATTTACTCCATCATGCAATGCTGTTCTGAAATTTTATACAATTTTTTTGGGGACAGATAGAGCTTTCTTTTGGTGGTATTTAATCACCACTGGGGTTTTATTTTTTTTGAACATTTTGAAAAAAACAAAACTATTTTCCCCTACGTTATGTACATCCGAGCATTTGCACGAGTACGAGTACTCATGCAAATACACGGTATCGCGGCCGATACCGATGCTTGTATCGGTGCATCCCTATTATGTTATAAAACAATTATTATTACCTAATTTTTTGGTAAAATATAAAAGACGGGGTCACGTCGGGTAAATAGACACCAAACATGTTAATGGCCCTAAAATTATTGCTCACACTTCGATGTTCGCGGCGATATGTAAAGTGTGGCGTAATCACTGTTTTCGCACGTAGGCGCACCCAACACCTATTTACGTTTATAAGTTGGGCACTTAAAACTTTTTTTTTTTTACAATTAACTTGATTGCTATCACATAGGGGGATTTAGCCCCCTATGTGATTGCCAATATATAATGACAGGTCCTCCTCTATGGATACATCAGGGGTCTCTAAGACCCCTAATGTCACCTTGGGACCCCCAAAGAGATCTGCTTCACCATCTTCTTTGGCTATAGCAGCCAGAGAAATGACAGCTAAAGGCGGAAGTGATGTAATATACATCACTTCCGCCTTTTAGAGCGGGAGGAGGAGAGATCAGCGGTGGGGAAATGCTCATCTCTCCTCCTCTCTACTAGTAGCTGCTGTGCTGGTGTTCTCTGTCCCGGGCACCTCAGGGGTGACATCGGTTTCGGGGATAACCGGGACTGGCAACAGAGGGGGAGGGGTTCGGTAGCGCGGGGGCTGGTGGGTGGGTAAATGTACGTCCACCCGCTGGGAAGCATCCGCCGTACGCCTGTATTTTTACAATGGGTGGACGGCAAGGGGTTAAAGATAGATCTCCATTCAGATAGTTTATCCTTTTCTCCCAAACCAGTATTAACCGTCGTCCATTTTTCAATGAAAACAAATCTGTTTCATTTTTGCATGTTCTTTATGGGGTTAGGTTTTATAATAAGCCTAGAATTTCAGTTTGTTTACCAAGGCACTAGGCCTAAAACTAGAGAGCCAGACCTCATGAATTATGATTATAGTGTACAGAATGTACACTATAAAACCTGCAAATGTGTAGGTGTAGAATCTGAACATTAGGTGAACAACATGCATGCATGTGCTTCCCCTCTAAGACAGTTGCACCAGAACAGGTGTCCCCTTTGGAAAATGTCCTTTCTACTTTTGTTTCAGTGACGCAAACAAATGTTGGATTTCCAATCACTTTCTGTCCCAGTAACAATGGTTACAAAGATAAATTGATACAGAGAAAGCAATGAAAATCTCAGAGGCTTAAATTGCATGCAAACCTATAATAGACACAGGGGGGAAGTTATCAAAACTGGAGCAGACAGAATCTGGAGCAGTTGCCCATTGTAACCAATCAGCTTCTCTCTTCAGTTCGGTTAAGACTTGAAAATGAAAGAGAGAGGCTGATTGGTTGCCATGCACAGCTGCTCCAGTTTTTGTCTGCTCCAGTTTTGATAAATTCCCCTCAACGTACCTTGAGCTGCTCCCTAAGCAGGAGTAACGTCACTCTAGAACGTGTGCTCCGTGTGGACTCCAATCTGACGTGCCAACACAGTGTTCCAGCAGGTACAGTTTAGAGTTCACGGAGCACCAATGCGTCGTAGGATGCCCTAGTCATTGCAAAGAGAGGCAAATTGAAGCAGCTGAACAATTTGGGCAAACACGATGTGCGGATTTCACTAGTTAAAAGGGTAAGTATTGGGAAATCTTAAAGAAAAAAGCCACACACCTGTAGGGAATGATTTTAGGGGTGTTCTAAGTACACCCAAATCACACCTAATGGGTAACCTAATTTTGTGATTTGACTGTGCTCTCACCTTTTAGGTGTTTAGCAAAAAAAAGTGCAGTGCTTCTCTGTGTGCAGCTCTAGGATCCCTCTACCTGTTGATATGCAAACACAACCAAGGCAATGGGACATGCAGTCTCTTCAAGTCGGCCCACCCAATCAATGGCTTTGTCTCAACACAGATACTGCCTTTTGACAGAAGATATGTCCTAGTCTTGACAGCTGGTGAGATCCCACACACAGTTAAGGTGCCCATACGCCTTACAATTATCTGTAAGGTGTATGGGCACCCTTAGGTAAGTAGGCTAGTGTTTAGGTTAGGATTGGCATTGCATCCCCATCACAATTAATATGGAGAAATCTGTGGGTGACTTGGGCACATGAAGAGTGCCAAGAAGCCCGTTGTAATACCAGGGGTTCACCACTATTATTTGGCCACAGATCCTGATGGCAAAGGTAAATGTTAAAGGCACAAGTTTAGGGCGTTAAAGCATTTTTCTTACAGATATCAAATCCTTGAAGTTGGAAATATTAGGCAGATCACATACAGTACTCTTGCCCACATATTTTATCTCTTTTGGCATTTTTCCTTTCTTGGAATACTAGGTATTATCTTACAAACTAGAGTAGGATTTTAGATGTTTTTTTTTCACATGGTTTTCTGAACTATACTCTAGAAGGAGCAGCGTAACGCTAAGGAAGCTGGCGGAAACTATACCCCAGCCCTCACTGAACAAGAGGTCTATGCCCAGGTTGCACGGCTTTTCAAGAACCAGGAAGACTTGTTGTCAGAATTTGGACAGTTCCTGCCTGATGCCAACAGTTCAGTGGTAAGATGTCTGCAATAACATTAGGTTGTTACATGTGTTTGTCACTCTGTAGGCAGGTCAGTTTGGCTAGATGTTGTATCACAAGACTAGCTGAAGTGTTTCAGATGTTTGGTAGGTAAAACCGCTTGCATATGAATTTGTCAGGTGTTTCATTCTGGAGCATTGCCAAAAATATTTTTAAAAACGACGTTTTACTGCATCATAGGAACCTCATTATCTTATTGTCATATATGTAGTAGCAGCACCTTTGTGCTACCACATTTTCTATAGACTTTACAAACTTCTTATCTTTCTATTCTTATAATTATATGTGGCAGGGTACTTCTACATGCTGCCAAAAGGCAGATACAGTGGTACCTCTGTTCACAAACGCTTCTGTACGCGAACAGGAAGCTCAGCAAAATTTTGCTTCTGTTCGCGACCTCAGCTTCGGGTGACGAACACATCCGCAGCCATTTTCCCTGCTCTGACACATGGTCATGGCTTCCTCTAGTCAAGATCATGGTCTGATCAGTTTGATTCGGTTCACGACCAAATCGGTTCGCGACCAGAATCGCGGAACGAATTAAGTTCGTGAACCGAGGTACCACTGTATCTGCACTTTAGACATACAGTTTGCATCCTTTGGTACTGACGCACTGAATGCAGATTTCTCTATAGGAAAACGCAAGTAGAAAAGTGGGTTTGTTTTTTCCTAGAAGTACCTGTGTGTCCCAATACCAGTACTTTTTGTGGATTTTACTTAACTGTGATATGTTGTTGTCTTCTGTCTGTTTTAACAAATAAAATCGATACGAAATGATGAACTTCTTCTGTGAATGTTTTGTTTTATTTTAATGTCCAGCTGTTAAGTAAAACCACGGCAGAAAAGGTGGAGTCGGTGAGGAATGATCATGGAGGTACTGTGAAAAAGCCTCAGATGAACAACAAACAGCAGAGACCCAACCAAAACGGCTGTCAGATACGTCGGCACTCTGGATCTGGAGCCACCCCTCCTGTCAAGGTGTGTAAGCAGTTATATTCTAAAGATGCTGCCAATTTTTTTTTCTTTTCTGCTTTTAAGGGTCTTTATGAGTTTTTCTCCTGGAATTCTTATTTCAGTTGTAAGTGAATGTTTGAATAATAAATCATATGCACTGCCACTGCTCATCTCCCTCTAAAAATGTTGGTTATCCGGCTTTAATAACTGCATGTAATCATATTACATGCGGTGTGCCGGCATTGACATGCAGCGGCTGTCACCTAATCATTAACATGAATGGGTGACAGTTGATCACCTGACCATTAACATGAATGGGTGACAGTTGCCACTTTTAACTGCACACATGAAACAATCCACTGCCGCACGTTCCAAGCCCCCCGCACACATGAAATAATCCACTCCCGCAACGTTCCAAGCTCCCCCCCCCCACACGCACATGATACAATACACTCCCGCAACGTTCCAAGACCCCTCCCCCCCGCACACATGAAACGGTACACTCCTGCAACGTTCCAAGCCCACACTTCCCCATCCCTCCAAGTGCCCCCACGCACACAAAAAAAATACACACATCCCCTCCTCCTCCGCCCCCTCACTTGCTTACATCTTTGCAGGGAGGAGGCAAGGAAGCACGATCCCTGGTGATCCAGTGGTTGATTAGTAAGGTCAGGTGCAGACCTTACTAATCCATCCTTTCGGCCGGCATTTAGTGAAGGATGTCAGAATGTTGGGTGAAAGGATCTGAGTGCTGGAACTGACAGGAGCAGCTATGCGGTCTGCATCTGACAAAGATGCAGACTGTGTAGCTGCTCCTGCAAGTCAGTACGTGGTCTGCGGTCCACATAGAACCGGTTTGCAGGCTGGAGTTGGTCCGTGGGTCAGTACTTTTGAGACCTCTGGATTATAAGGTTTCAGCTTGGTCCCATCAGACTCTACCTATAACTGAAATATTACATTTGTGTGAAGTTATGTGGTAAATGTCTTGAGTGGACCTTTAGAATGTACAAGGGTAATCCTTTCTCATTTTCTTGTCATTGACTGGTTACATTTTTATTTTGTCCTGCAGAAGAAGCCTAAGATACTTATCCCAAAGGATCAATCCTTGGCAGATGCAAACAAGCATGGCGCAGGGGCAGAATCACAGTTTTTTGATAAGGTGAATGAAGATTTTCTTCAGACTATTTCTGCTTTTTGAAAAACATTGTCTTGTTCTTCATTTCTGAATGATGCAGTTATATATACTTGGTATATTACTTCTGAATTTGATGCCGTGGAAGCATTGTCTAGACTGTAAAGCAAGGAGGAGGCTTTTTTCAATGGACAACCCTGTCTTGGATTTCTTTTAGCGTATACACTTGTAGTTAGATAAGTCACACAATCGTTTTCCATTCCTTACATTTTGAAAAGTTAACATCAGTTTGTTGAGTTATTTCTTGTAACCTGTTACCTTTTATAGGTACGCAAAGCTCTTCGGAGTGCAGAGGCGTATGATAATTTCCTGCGGTGTCTAGTGATCTTCAATCAGGAGGTCATCTCTCGGTCGGAACTGGTGCAGTTGGTTTCTCCTTTTCTTGCGTAAGTTTCTAACATCCTAAGTAATCTTTTCTTTGCTGTTTTAATGATGTGTGCAAGAAAAAAAAAAAACCCTACACATCTTCTAAATGAATTGTGAATGTTCTCTCATATACAGTGACTTGAGTAAGTGTTTGTGGTCTTGTTGCTTAACCAATATATGATGTGTTGAGTACGGGGGAAATAAGGAACTTGTACCCAATGGAAACTGTGTTTTTATTCCCTTTGGTTGATGTAAGGTAACAGTCTTCATATAGTGTAGATGATGGGATCATATTATAGTTCATGGGTAGGCAACCTTGGCACTCCAGCTATGGTGAAGTTACAAATCCCGTGAGGCATTACAAGGATTTGACAGCCACATGCATGACTCAGAGGCAGATGCATTATGGGATTTGTAGTTTACCACAGCTGCTGTCTCAAGGTTGTCTACCCCTAGTACAGTTCCATACAGGGGAAAGCAGTATAGTTAAATGGCCTCAGATGCAGCACATCTTTTCCCTTCACAGTTGCTGGAAGGGAGCATAAGACTCATGGGGGCAGAATTATGCCCCTTTAAGCAGGGAATCCTTTCTTTGCTTTTAGTGATGGGGAACAAAGAAAAGATGAGTATGTGTTGCTGCATTTAAAGTAAACCTGATTTACCCATTGTGGACTATAGTCGCTTTGAATGTTTAAATGTGTTCAGGAAAGAAAAATGTTTTTGCTCAGTCGTTAAAACACCACAGTTATTTATGACCCTTTGTGTTGGTACTTTTTATGAACAGGAAATTTCCTGAGTTGTTCACTTGGTTTAAAAACTTCTTGGGTTACAAGGAGTCTACACACATGGAAAGCTTCCCAAAAGAGCGGAATACGGAAGGTATTGCCATGGAGATTGACTATGCGTCATGCAAACGCTTGGGCTCTAGCTATAGAGCGCTGCCAAAAAGCTTCCAACAGCCCAAGTGCACGGGAAGAACGCCGCTCTGCAAAGAGGTGAGGAATATAACTTATACGAATGTCCATTTTTAATGTGGTTGCTTTGTGTGACGATGTAAACATTGCTTATATGATCGTGTAAATCTATAGCTGATGCATCACTGAAAACTGTGTCTTGTGAAAGTTTGCGTTTTTGAACAATCGGTCTATTCTCGTGTTAGTGAATTTCAATGAAAACTGCAGCCACAGAGGAATGGTATCATACTAACTGATGGCATCTAGACCAATATAAAGGAAAGCGTAAATAAAAATTTGTATTTGACATAAAATCTACCTAGATGATTAGGTTGATATCCCCAAAGTATGAACAAACAGCCTCATGAAGGAAAATTTACTTGTGCCTCCAGTATATCTACCATACCATGTTGAAAGTTGCCACAGAGTAGTTGGTTGCTTAGTGTTGAACGCTAATGATTTGCAGACTTCAGGCCCCAGAGACACTTATCTGCTTGGTGTTTTCTGTTTTCCTCTTGATTGTTTTGGCCTCCTTTCTGTAGCTACAAATCAAGGGACCTTTATGACAAAAGCCCTCCACCGAATAAGCAGCTTGGAAAATGTCATGTAGAGAGACTTCCCGGGGAATAAACACTGCCAAGGGGGTAGCAGAGCTGCATGGAGAGTCTTTATATCCTAGAGAAAACAACTAGGAGACTGTCCTGGAGAAGAGGCTGCGTGGAAAATGTGATTTAACTGGAGAGAGTGTGACAGAGAGACTGTCCTACACAGTCTGCGACTGCCTTGGAGAAAGGCTGCCCTGGAGAGAAAATGTTCCTATTGCTGACTTTTTGTAAAGAGTAGTCAATGGCTAAAACCCATGTCGGTGTTTTTCATTTTCTTTTTTTTTGGATTTTCCGTTCAAGAGATTTCCCTTGACTTCCTGTCCTGTAGAGGTTAGAAGTAAATGGGTAATTTTATATTTAACTGTTTGAATTAAAAATTTGATGCTACGATTCCATGCCCCCTGCTCTGTGCTCAATCGGAGCTATGTGGGCTGCAATGGCCTGGGTTTCACCCTTTTTTCCCCAAGTGCTCCAATTTCCTTTCACAATCCAAAAACATGGTAGTAGGTTTATTGGCTTCCATGCAAAATTGGCCTTCAATTGAATTTTATATTAATTAGATGATGTTGATCAATGTGAATAGTTTGTTCTTGGTAGCGTGTAAATATATAAAGTAACTTGGTGACATAATTATGCCCTGTTTTGCCTTTCTGCACAGGTCCTGAATGACACGTGGGTTTCCTTTCCCTCTTGGTCAGAAGACTCCACCTTTGTTAGTTCTAAAAAGACGCAGTATGAGGAGCACATCTACCGCTGTGAGGATGAGCGGTTTGAGGTAAGGATACATTTGTTTTGTTTTTCTTTTTTAAAAAGTCACTTACTACCTTTTGTTTAAACTGGGGATTCACTTTTTGATTGTATGCAATGCAGATTGACTTCATATCTGAAGAAATTACAGGGGCCTTGTAGCCAGTGCTTGAACAACTCCTTATTTTTGGCACTTTTTCTCTTAATGAAACATGGCTTCTGGTTCTTAACATGGCCTGTTGACTCCTATATGTTGCTGACAACCTCCTGCCCTCTAAGTTGTTCTTTCTACTCTTCAGTGATACATATGTGTGTTTTTTTTGTTTTTTTTTCTCAGCTGGATGTTGTATTGGAAACCAATCTGGCTACTATCAGAGTACTAGAGGCCATTCAGAAGAAGCTTTCGAGGTTATCTGCTGAGGACCAGGCTAAGTTTCGTTTAGACAACACTCTAGGAGGAACATCCGAAGTCATACATCGGAAGGCTCTACAGAGGATATACGCTGACAAGGCTGCTGACATTATAGATGGCCTTAAGAAAAACCCAGCTGTTGCCGTCCCAATTGTATTGAAGAGGTTAGTGCATTGTAGGTGATGTGGCTGTTTTGCCTTATTTGCTCTGTATGCAAATACCTGAGAATTCTCAGTTGCTTTCATCCTCAATTCTGGTTTGTTCCTTCTATGTAAACCACTTGTTTTTTGGTCTTCGCCCTATATTTCACTCTGCTGCTTTTGCATTACCTTTATTTGAGTTGCCTCTGATCAGTCTTCTAATGCCATTGTTGCCTGAAGGTTGAAAATGAAGGAAGAGGAATGGAGGGAAGCACAACGAGGCTTCAATAAGATATGGCGGGAGCAAAATGAAAAGTACTACCTGAAATCTCTAGACCACCAGGGTATAAACTATAAACAGATTGACACAAAGATTCTGCGCTCAAAGAGTCTGCTAAATGAGATCGAAAGCATCTATGATGAGGTAAGCATACGGTTATCCCCCATTTGTTTGCCCAATGCAGCAGTCAGATATATCATGTAACTTCTGCTGGTTTTAGATGGGAAAACTCCCATATCTTTTTATAAGGAATAATCCTTATGAAAACATGGAACCAACCAACAAGCAAGTACAATTGCGAAAGTCACCTCAAAAACTAACTTGTAAAGTTGTATATATTTCCTTGTAAGTAGAACTGTGAGTAAAATACATTTCATAGCATGTATCATTGTTTACTGGTATCTGCATATCGTTTAGAGAATAAATGACGTTCCATAAAGTAGATTTGGGCCAGTGCAGACAGACCTAGTACTGCTGCATGCTCTCAACATGAATTGGCAATTTCACACAATGCATTTCTATAAAGGACTGGTCCTTTCTCTGTTCTCAAAATGTTTTGAATGGGAAATAGCACTCGGCTGATTTCAGCCACACAATGCAGGTACAGCTGTAATTTCTATTCAGAATGATAAATACCTGTATGGCTGTGGCTCCTAATTGGAATGATAAATACCATCTATATGTAATATACAATATGAAATGTACTGGTATGCTTATGATCAATCTTTGGCTTTCATTGAGCATTTTCAGAGATGCACAAGGCCTCTGACCATCTAATTGCTGATTTTTGTCTTTGACAGCGGCAAGAGCAGGCATCCGAGGACAATTCTGGAGTCCCCACAGGACCTCATCTCACACTGATGTATGAGGACAAACAGATACTGGAAGATGCAGCTTCTCTTATCATCCACCATGTGAAAAGACAGACTGGTATTCAGAAGGAAGACAAATATAAGATTAAACAGATAGTTTATCATTTTATCCCTGACCTTCTGTTTGCCCAGCGAGGAGAGCTGTCTGACGTTGAGGAGGAAGAAGAGGAACAGACAGATGAAACGGAGGATGGGGTTATCAAGAAACACAATGGGGTGGGGGGAGGCGGGGGCAGTAGTCCACCAAAAGCCAAGCTGCTGTTTGGAAACTCCGCAGCGCAGAAGTTTAGGGGCATGGAAGACGCTTACAACTTGTTTTATGTTAACAATAACTGGTACATCTTCCTGCGTCTGCACCAGATACTCTGTTCCCGCCTCCTGCGCATTTATAACCAAGCAGAGAAACAGGTGGAAGAGGAGATGAGGGAACGGGAATGGGAAAGAGAGGTACTCGGGCTGAAGAGGGACAAGAATGACAGCCCTGCCATTCAGTTGCGACTGAAAGAGCCAAGTAAGTAAAATGTGGTGCGTCAGATTTTGAGACGGTTAAATCGTTAAAGGACTGGGATTTGTGGTTCCTCTACTCGTTGCCCCCATGTCGATGCCTAGCTTTTATGCTCTATTTCTAATCCCTGAATAATGTGATCACCAAATATTTTAAACTTGGATATATTTAAAGCTATACTCCAGACAGAATACGAAATGAATATATAGAAGGTGTTTTGTTTGGCAAAAGATTTATATTTGTGTCCTGAGGTTCACACAGCCCTGCCAGACAGACTTCTCTCTTCTGCAGCTAAGCAGTAATGTTTGGTCACCTCCCTGCCCTTAGTCTGCGATTGGATAGTGAAGGAGCAGTAGCAGTTCACCCCTCTGCTCTCACTGCTCTCCTTCTGTCAGCAAATGTGCATGCAGTATACCTTTTTGGCTCCTATTGACGCCCCTTCCTATGCCTTTCTGTGTTGCTGTACAGGGAATAACAGGGGGCTAATACTAAATCAAATCCAGGTTCTTGCGCTAACCACGTGTAAAATATTTAATTGTTTTCTGTTGACTATTTAACTACATTAGCTGGGATTTCTCAATATAAGCCTGGATTTCAGAATAAAGTTCTTAATCTGATATAAGGCGTTAGAAGTGGGCACTTGGAGGTTTGGCCTGAACATGCTGTTACCCCCCGGGCACTTTAAATGCAGATTTTCATCTTCCAGCTCAGAGTTGTGAGCTCTAGCATGTCACCCTAAAATGTGCACCTTTTAATATTTTATGAAGTGATATGTAATGCATTAAAGAATGGTTGGGGATGGATGGCAAAGCTGACATTCAACCAGGAGTGTCCATCTGCATATTGAGCACCCTGGCTTCAGTGTGTTTACTGGCAGATCTAGGTACCTGTTTGATTGCGTATGTTTTTCATGATATTTCTGTATACAGTAGAATTCTTCCTGCTCTATAGAGTTCAATTGCCTGTTGCAAACAATCTGAGTTTTTTGAGTTGGGAAATTCTGCAAATAACTGTTCCAGGTTATGTACATCTGCCCCATAAGTGGAACTACATCCTCCTTTCCCTTTAAAGCCAAGGAAGGGGCCATCTTAGCCTCTATTTGGATAGCAGTTGCCATGGTGCCGCACATGTAATCAGCTATGACACCAGCCATGTGAGGGCTTGCAAATTTTGGTTGAGATCTGAAATAAGCACACTGGCAACCTTGACAGTTGGCATGCCTTAAAGGTAACTGTTTTGGAAGGCATTTTAATTGGTGGGTTAAGTTCATCTTTAAGGACACACAATTCTGTACCTTTTTAGTTTGTTTCATACATCTGGTCTTATGGTAAGAAACACTGCTCAATATTAAGTGATTTTTACAGTTTACAACCAATCTAACAGAGGAACTTTTTTTTTTTTAAATGTCTTTATATTCATTAAAAATGTGTATATGTACAGTGTCATTTATTACCTGTATATTTTGATAAGCATGTGTTTATACAACTTGTTCTACAGTGGACATAGAGGCTGTGGATTATTACCCAGCATTCCTAGACATGGTTCGGAACCTGCTGGACGGGAATATGGACGCGAACCAATATGAAGACTCCCTGCGGGAGATGTTTACCATCCATGCCTTCATTGCCTTTACTATGGATAAGCTGATCCAGAGCATAGTCAGGCAGGTGAGTGCTGGCAGAATGTATTTCTGTCACATGAGGGGATTATGGTCACTTAAAATAAAATCACTCACAACTTTCCGCTTTGTCTAAGCCATGTTGGATTTGCTGTGCACCTGTTTCCAGCTCTGCGTTGTAAGTTATGATGCATGGTCATGCCCAGTACTCAACAAAAGCGGGTCTAGGCCTTGTTTTGTCACATTCGTGGGATGATAAAAAATTGTCTCTTTTTTTATATATAGCAAAGTGTCTGCCAATCAGTCTGTCTGCATTTTGCTCAGGGGTGTCATCAACAAGTAAAACTGTAACTATAGCTCTTGTTTTTTTACAAGACATGTACCAGGGTGGTTCTGCCAGCCTTCCAATGGTTGATGTCCATTCTAGGTTGCAGAATCCCTAGGATAGTATTGGTTTCATCAGATGTCAGGAAAAGTTTAAGTATCTTTTCCCTAATATTCGTTATAATGACCTCTCCTAACGATAGAGGTGTATATACTACCAAGTGTTATGTTGTCATCGGTTTGAAATTGAGCAAAAATAGCTGCAATTGTTCACCCATCTCCTGTCCCTTTCACTGCATTAAGCTGGGGATGTGGTAGTGAATGTGATCAGTCACTTTTCTATATCCCCAGCCAGCATGTTCTAATCAAGGAATGTGACCTATTGACCTCGGCTGTGAGATTTTGATGGGTACATAGTTACTCGGTCAAGTCTTGTACATTATTATTGACATTTGTTGAAATTTTGATGAAGTGTCACGTAAACGTGCTGTAAGTTTTTTTGTTTTGTTGTTGATAAATGCATGATGCAGTCTCATTTTACCCTCGGAAATTGAAAGTGTATTAGTCGGCCATCCTTTAGCTTTCGTCTGTTTGGCTGCAGTAATAATGTGTCGGAGTAGTTTAGTTTTGGCTTTTCGCAAGACCAGCAGTCAGATAATCGGGTTCAGCAATATAGATGACCCGTATGGGATCAAGCGTAATCCAAAAGCCTTTTCCAAAAATTTGTGAACCACCATACATTCCCACCAAATGCGAATATAAGTACCCCAGCAAAAGAAAACATTGTCCAGCGACATAATGGCGTAGGCAAGTAGGTACTAAATACCATCTATAGAGTATTTTATAATTCGTTTCAAGGGCTTGAGCATTCTGTGAACAAGATTTGGTTGCATCCCAAATGGCAGTCCACATATTAGTATCATTAGAGAATTGTAGACGGCTTTCCCATTTTTGCGTTACACCTCACACAACCAGAAACAAAGTAAACGTGCCTACTTCAGTAACAAGCGGACCATTTCCTGCTGGGTGGAGCTTACACAAAAAGAAACCAGAGCCAAGGCTGCTTATCAAATTGCAAATACCACAAAAATAATTCTACGTGACTTAGGGCTAGTTCACACCAAGCGTGGTCCAGGAGCAGAGCAGTTACAGACCGGATCAAAACAGGTCGGCTAGAACTATGAGGTGAGTGAAAAGCACTCACCTCATAGTTCTCCTTTTAAGTTACAAAAAAAAATGCTAACAATGACTGTTCTGGTAGTGTGCAAAACATGCACTGCCACAATGCTCTAGTGAAGGGGCCCTAAGTGGAATGGCTTTACATTTGGGGAAAGCAGAGGTACAGGGATGTTCAGGCATCTATAAGTACTGGCAGGTTAATAGTGACAGCCACTTTAACAGTTTAAGAGAGAACTATGGGCCAAACATTTGTTGCCATAGTTCCCTTAAGGGTCACAGGAGGACATGTTCTTGTGACCCAAAACTCAGCATATACAGCGGACTATTTCAGAACCACGCTGCAGCTGGGGCGGATCCTCAGAATATTCTCGGTATCCACCCTACTGCCTTATTGACAGCTGGCTCTGCCCACCTCCTCCATCCGTTCCTCCAGGCGGCACGGGAGAAGTAGAGGGGGGAATCCCTTCAGGTAGTGGTGACTGACATCCGGCACTCTCTGCAGGTAGAAGATTAGGAACTGAGCGGTATGTTGTGAATCAGTTCCCGATCAATAGAACCGGTGTGTAAGTGTATTGTCCCTCTCCCCATAATTCTCCTTTAATACAGACTATATTCACATTGCTTTCAGCTTTGTACAGAATTATGGATCCTGAAGTTATTACAAATTTGTCACGATGCTGTTTTGTTTCAGCATTAGGTATGCAGATTTTTATTGATTTAAAATACCAGAAGTTTAGGACGCAATAAAAGCAGTAAGCCCAGAACATGTGCAATGTCTTCGTGTATGTCTTGGTTCTTACATTTCAAAAGATTTAAAGTTGATGACCTTCACTGTCTAGGGTATTAGGATGGTACACCCTCTCATTAATATTGAAGTAACACTATGGACCTTTTTCCTGTAGCTCCAGCACATAGTCAGTGATGAAATCTGTGTCCAAGTGACTGATCTCTACCTCTCGGAGAGCAGCTGCAATGCCACAGGAGGTCTCCTAGCTACCCAAGCATCACGCAGCCTGATTGAAGCCAACTACCAGCGAAAGTCTGAACAGCTGATGTCAGATGAGAACTGTTTCAAGGTAAGGGGCTTGGCCTGTTCCTCCAGTATTAGGATCTGACCATTAAAACAAACAAATATCCCAGAAGCGCTGGAGGGGGTCGCTTCCATAGGTAAGTCTGCCATAATATGCTGGCACATCATGGCTTACAGTTCCTGGGGCCCATGTTTTTTATTTATTAGCAGATTACTTATGCTAAACTGCAGGTAAAATTAAAAATAACCCTTGCAGTGGGGCTTCCCTGCACTGCAAGGGTTAAATGCATTTTATTTTATTTTTTTATCTGAAGGCAACCAAAAAATACGTTTTTGTTGCAATATTCCCTTGCTGCCCCAGCAGTCTGTGCTCTCTGAAGTGTTCGGTTGTGAGCAGACCCTCAGCATCCTCGCTTACAACGTTGGACTGCTGGTCCTTCATTGTATGTGATGACATCAGAGTGCTTGCAACCCACAGGAACCAGCGGCAGAACTGGGGGGGATATATATATTATTGTGTGTGTGTACTGATATTTTGTTTTTTTCGGTACTCGCTGATACTGAGTACCGGTGCATTGTGCCCCGATTATCAGAAAGTCAGGCGGCGGATCATGACCCACCGCTCAGCTTCCTGATTGCCTGTGAAGCCGGTATTCTAGCAAAAGAACACTGGCTTCCTGACCAATCGGGAAACCTGGCGGCAAGTCATGAGGTGCCATCCGGCTTCCTGATTGGTCAGGAAGCAAGGCTGCCTAGCAACAAGTGAAGCGGCTTCCTAGCCAATCAGGAATAATATAAATTATACAGCTAGTTGGGAGATTCCTAGATGCGGGTGGGCGTGTTAAACGTATACGAGGCGGCGTTCACGAGCTGGAAACTCAAAATTTCAAACAGCCAGTAATGGCACATGGCTTGTGTGTTGTGCCGTTTCCTTTCCCTCCAGATCTCTGCTTCATTAGCTTCTACGGTGGTCCCTAGGAGACATTAGGGGTCTTAAAGACCCCTGATGTCTCCATGAAGAGGACATGGCACTGTCATCTGATATCTCATAAGGGGCTTCTTAGCCCCCAATGAGAGAACAATAAAGTTAAAGGAGAACTATGAGGTGAGTGATTTTCACTCACCTCATAGTTCTAGCCGACCTGTGACAATGAGACTGTCACAGGTCGGCTCAGTAGATCGGGAGGTGAGCGAACACATACCAGGTTCGCTCACCTCTCGATCCTGTCACGGCTCTCTGCCGTGACAGGGGAGGGACTGGATTCCCCTCTCCCCGCTCCGATCTGCCAGCGCTGACTGGCTGAACGGACGGGGGAGGGGGCGGGTACAGCTGGCTCTGCCTCTAGATAGGCAGAGCCAGCTGTCACTCACGCAGCTGGGCGGATCCCGTCATCTACGTCGGGATCCGCTCCGGCTGCGGCGTCTCAGTATACCGCGAGCTGTAGCTTGCGGTATACTGAGCTTAGGGTAACGGGAGGACGCTAGTTTGTGTCCTCCCGTTACCCTAAGGAGAACTATGGGGGAAAACACTGACCCCATAGTTCTCCTTTTTAAGAGTGTAAAAAAAAAAAAAAAAAAAGTCCCCCACATACATACTCAAACATGCGTCAGTTGTGCTTACGTGCGAAAATGACGATTGCGCCCATTAAGCCACATGTTAATAATCACTGTGAATGCCAGAGTGAGAGCAATAATTTTAGGACCATCAATCACTGATAACACTAAACTGATGATCGGTAAAAGCTTTTAAAGCGTCGCCTATGGCCAATTTCGGAAAGGTAGTTTTTTTGCGATTTCGCTTGCGCATGCTATTTTAAGACTTGACATGTTTGGTGTCTGTCTAACCAGTGTGACCCCATTTTTTATATTCTACCAAAAAAATGGCCAATAAAGGTTTTTTAACCCAATGTAGGAAAAACTTTGTTTTTTCAAAATTTTCGGTACTTTTTTCTTTATATAGTAAAAAATAAAAACTCCAGTGTTGATTAAATATCACCAAAAGAAAGCTCTGTGTGTCGAATGGTAAAAAAAGTCATTTCAGTATAGCGTTGCATGATGGAATAAATGTCAAAGTACTGCAGCGCTGAATACTGAAAAATGGCCTGGCCAGGAAGGGGGTGTAAACACCCCGGTCATCAAGTGGTTAATTGGTCCTGCAGAGTTCTATGAGTGCTATTTCCTTTAAACAATGATTGTCACTAGAAGAAGCTGGCATTGATAATAACCAGTCCTTTGTAAGACTAGGTAACAGCGCCTCAAATGTCTTCTGATTTCCCAGTATTGAGGAAGTATTTGTTTCTCCATACTAGTGACAGAGAAAACTTTGTAGCAGGAAATCTAAGAATATTGTTGCATTGGTGATGAATGTCTTTACCTTTTAAATGTCAGTCCACCCAGAAGTGATATTTCATTTAGTCAGCCCTAGCTTCTTCTATGTCTGGGATTCTCCCAAGAAAGACATATGCCTGACTCTGGTCCTGTCTACTTTGGGAGTTTTGGGTGTTCACCTACTTTTGTATGTTCAGCAGCTCCAACAAGAAAAGTGGGGACCGTCCATTAACCCCTTCATGACTGAGGCCTTTTTTATCTTCATTTTTTGCACCCATGTTATATTCTGCATTTTAGGCCTGAAAATACTTAAAACCCTCAAAACATTATATATTTTCTGAAAGCCGGGACCCTATTGAATAAAATGGGGGACAGTTGCAAATTTTTATGTTGCACGATATTAGCGCAACTCCTTTATCAAACCCCAACATTTAGTGAAAAATGTACTTCAATGCCCCAAAACACAATAAAATACAAATTGTTTAATAAAATATAAAAGATGAGGTTACAACAAGTAAATTGATACCCAACATGCCCAGGTTAAAAATTGTTTGCGTCCGTGACAAACTTCAGTACCCCAAAAAGTCCATAGACGGCGCTTTAAAAGCCCCCACAGGCCATCAATTTAGAGGTACCCAAAAATACTGGCCCTAGAATTATTGCTTTCACTCCGGCGTGCGCGGCGATACCTAACGTGTGTAGCGCGTCCGTTGTTTACATATGTAGGCACACCTGACGCGTGTTTTATGTGGCAACACGAGGGGCACTTAAATCTAAAAATAATTATACATACATTTTTTTTTTTATTTCATTTTAATTTTAAAAACTTTTTTTTGATTGCTATGACATAGGGGGGGCTTACAAATCCCCCCATGTGATGGCAGATGGTGGTGTCAGGTACTCTTTAAGGTGATGCTGGGGGTCCAAAGACCCCCAGTGTCACCTTTTACACTCCAAATAAGCTATTGAAGTGCAGATCGCACTTCAATAGCTGGGCTTCAGGAGCCCCGCACTGACAGCTATGGGACCGGAAGCGATGCAGATGAACAGGGAGGGGATCGACGACGGGCCCGTAGGATGGGCAACGGAGCCCGGGAAGCACGGCGGGGGTGTCAAGTGGGGGGGACCCCTTCACCGGGCCATAGAAGCGATTTGGCGACAGCTGAGTCGCCAGAATCGTTTCTGTTGTAAAGCCCACACAAGTTTACACAGAGTCCCGGTCTGTTTAAACAGCCCCGATGCTGGCGACGTACACTGTACGTCGTCAGCCGTGAAGGGGTTGAGGCTGTGCCAAGAGATCTAGGAAACTGTCAGGTTGTTTAGCTCTCCAGCATTTACCATAAACTGAAATCCGTTTTGCATGGACTGACCCTGTCATTAAAGAAACTGATTAATAATCTGTTTTCCCCACTGACTGACTGATGTTGTTGTTTTTTCTTTTTGCAGTTGGTGTTCACCCAGAGCTGCGGCCAGGTCCAATTAACAATTGAATTGCTGGACACTGAGGAAGAAAACTCAGATGACCCAGCGGAGACCGAGGTAAGCCCGACTCGTGCCTGAGGGGCTCTCGGTTACCGCCACCCCAGGCAGGACCCCAACCTCCAGGACCCCCCTGGGGGATGGGTCACAGGGGGGGGATGTGTGAAAACAAACCTAGAAAATCCACCTTCTGAGATCAAATCACAGCCCACCCCGGTCAGACTAAACCTGCAGTGCGTGTACTGTCTGAATCTCTTTTTATAGAACTGTACATAATGTTGCCCATCTGTGGTTTGTTACTGAATCCAGAAAAGACAAACTTCTCAAAAAAATATCCAAACATTTTGGAGCCAGAATTAAATTGTAATATAATAAACTTGTTTTAACGATCCCGGGTGACTCAGTGATTTGTTCTGTTTTCTCTTTTACTTTCCATGCCTTTCCTTTCCATTCTTGTATCTCTTCCTAAATGTACTAATATTCTTCCTCTGTCCTTAACCAGTGGAAACAACGAGGCTTTAGAATGTGTAGCTGTCATTAGTGGATAGAGTTTAAAGGTGTTTTTCAGTGAAATGTTACATATTCTTTAATAACATGAATAACCCACTATCAACAGCGGGGTCTGTGTTTGTTGAGACTGTCTGGCTGAGAAGGCTCTTCTCAAATCCTCTTTGGATAAAATAGGGGCACATTATTTGAGTGAAACAACTTCACCAGGTAAAATGTCCCCAATACTTGCAGACACTGGGGGTTCCCACCATAAAAGAATAAGCTAAATATTTTGTATTCCTTTAGAGACACTGTCACTTTGTCCATTGAGAGCAAAGTGACAGTGCCTGCCAATTGCCTAGCCCCCCCTCCCCAGCAAGTTATGTTTTCTAATGCCCATGTATTTACTGCCTAGCAGCTCAATTGGAGCCCTAGTTTTATTGTATGGACTTTCATGTGTGGGAGAGCATGTGACAGTGCTTGGGCCAATCACCACGTTCAAACACGTGACGTGGGGCTGAGAAGTAAAGTTGTTCAAGCGGGTAAGCTCCAAACCCGGAACTTGCCCAATGTGGACTCTGGTCGCTAGAAGGCGGTGATGGAGCGTGGATCCGTGAGTATGCCTTGAAAGCGGATGGGCTATCAACAGACACTGTCCTTTCAAAGTAAAGTGACAAGGTCTCTCTGAGGCTAGAAAACGTGTTTGTTTGTTTTTAATCTCTAAGGTTATTATTATTTTGTTTGTTTTTTAAAATGTATGTTATATGCTTTACCTGTTTTAGCACTAATAAGACCTAACATTTTATACAGTATATTGGAGGATGTAAGCTCACATCTCTTATCCAGTTAGAAGGCCACTTGCTTAGAGTGTAATTGTTAGGGATGTTCAGATACCAGTGCCGATACTTGGCATTTTCATGAGAACTACCAGGGTTGCAGCGGTTGCAGTGGGGACCTGGCTCTGGCGCTCCACCACTGTCCTGAAATCATTAGTCTGTATAGTTTTAGAAAAACTGTCACATGACAATAAACAAAAATGTGTGAGTACTTGTACAAGTATCAGTACTTGTACTTGAAAAAATGGTATCGGTGCATCTCTTATTTATATTTATAAAACAAAAATCATACATTAAAACGGGAATGCACAAATCCCAGGAGCTCCGTGTGCTCCTTACAAATGACAGCTGCCTCCTAACTTTTGAGTTATTCTCTAGTCTAGTCTTGGAGCTGGAAAAGTATCTGTACTTGTACCGAGTACGGTACTTGGTATCTGAACATCCCTAGTAATTGTTAATCAACTCTTAAACATAGTTGATACCAAGTATGTTTCTGTATTTGGCAATCTAGGTATTGTAATGAAATGGTAAAACAAAAGAGCATCATGTCCACAACTTGTAAGGAGGAGACCTTCCAGTTCTTTTGCGGGATATGTGTTCTAGATGGAATATTCTCTGATTAGCTACTTCACTTAGAAATCAGACCCTATAATTCTCTACAATGATGTGGCATTTATAGATAAAAACCATAAGGATCATTAGAAATCATGTTCATTGGAGGACAAAACAGGAAATATTCATTATCTGTATGTCAGTAGAAATGGTTCAAGAAACTTGTGCACACTGGTAATGTTTAGGCACACTACAGTGTACAAAACCTTTTCATTGAGGTACTCACTAAAGGGCCCTTTTCATGTCCTTGAAAAACCCACTTTCCTGTGCTGAGCTTCTGCAGGTCTTAATTTATCTCTGTAGTCAGTTCTTCTGGCCGTCTGTGTGGCTCCATCCATGTCTGTGATAAACGGAGGTTACTGCAGGTCTGTTAATGTGGCTGACCAGAGATGCAGTTTCTATATTTTTGGTCCTCTGATTTGTGGATCTGCATCAACATGCCCTATGTTGTGGTAACTATCATGGAGATGCATGATAGTCTGCTGTCAAATCTGGGACAGGAGAGCCGGTGTGACATATTCATGTCCATCTAAGGGCACCCTATGATTTAGCCTTTATGCTCAGTAGCTTTTGTATATTGCTAGATGTTTAAAGTAAACCTGTCATGAGATAAATATGGGGCATGTCATTGTCGGTCTTAGAGAAATTCTAGTTAGCATGCAATTGTTTTCCCTCTGGCTTCAGTACTTTTTTGAGCTACTGACGCTGCATCAACAGATCAGAAAAGTCAGACGTCCTTATCTGCATTTTCAGGAGGACAGTTAGTTAATGGCAGCTGCCATGTTTACCCCATGACAGAGCACTTTGTGAAATTTAAAGGAAGCAGCTATTCACTTTATAGTATGCCGTTGTCATTTGCAGAACAGACGCCACCTTGTGGCTTCCTCTGGATCTCACAGAGCATGTTGAATGCAGATACACAAGGAATTTACCACATTAAAGGTCTGGCTCATGAGGATCTAGTTTTCTGTGCAAACAAAATATTAGTGGATCAGTCGATAAAGGTTCCACATTTATATAGCGATCTTACTCTCCACTTTGTACACAATGTAAGAAATCTTTATTGTAAATGAATATGATATGTTGAATTTATCTTGTTAGTGGTCTTTGCAGCATACTGGTGGAGTGTTGCAGGTGGATCCTCGGATACCTGCATGGTGCCGTCCTTTTTCACACCTAAAAACGTCAATGCATGCTCTCGGTATACACAAATTCTTAGTCTGTAGGGTACCCTTGTCAGCAGTGTATCCATTGCAGTATTTGTAATGACTTAAAGTGACATTAAAGGCTAATTCCCTTCTCCCATTGTTAGTATAAGGACTTACCTTAAATCCTGCCTCTTAATCCGATCATCTTCTTCTTTAGTGTAGTCCCTCCAGCGCTGGTGCGGGTCTCTGATCCAGCACAGACTCCTCCTCTCCTCTGATCTCCCATGGAGTCTGTCAGGGTGCACACTGCTCCATAGACTTACCTTGTGTGTCTCCTCGTCTCCCGGCCGAACATCTGAAGTGCGCATGCGCCCGCCCCAGGATCCTTTGCGGCCGCCCGAGACTCTTCACATGTTTGGACGGGAGCGCACGGCGAAGACACAGGTACGTTTTTAAACCTGTTTGAAAGGTTTTTTGTTTGTTTTTTTAAAAACGTTTTTGCATATATCTACTGTTTGTTAGCAGTAGATGTATGCAAAAAATGCTGAGGGTTTATTAACCCTTTAATCTGTTTCCCAGGTATTTGAATGTGCCTCAATCAGTATTTTATAACGCGCCATATTTCACGCCAGGTTCACCCAAACAGTAATCTCCCTGGTGTAAGTGTACTGGCCTGTGCACTCAAAAGTAGACCACTTGCAACCAACGTCCCTGAAAGATACAAGAAACTGCTTGGTGTTCTTACATCTCCAGCTTCTTCCAAACAATTGTGTATATCTATTATAAATGTAGTGACCTTTAAAACAGATATGCAGTTATATAACTTTACACAATTTTATTAATGTGTAGTGAAAGTGAGCCCAAGACCATCACTTAAAACCTGGACCATTTCCTGTAATAAGGCTAATTGTGTGCTGGTCCCGTGGCTGGTCATGTGACCAGTGCCAGGGTATTTGTCCTGCGATACATTAGAAGACTATTCCGATAGATCTACTGCCTGGGTAGTTCTACATGACTTGTCTCCTAGTGTTGGTCCTCCACATCATTTGCTTTTGCAAACACTGTAGGCCAAGGCTCCAGACTGATGCCGGATTTCTCTTTTTACAGAAAAGGCAAAACTTTTTAGGCTATCACGCATACTACTAAAATGTCAGTGTGCGACTATGATTTCTGTAACGTATTCTGAACAAAGGTGATCTGATTACTTTGTTGTGACCACAATCCCAATCATTGGCCCTTTCCTGCTATAAATTTCACCTCCTTGTAGATGTTGAATGGAAAGGGTTTTGTTTTGTTTGACACTCAATTGATCTACTCCCTTCTCCATTTACTTAAAGTGACATTAAAGTCAACTTTTTTCCCTCCCCCAATGTTAATTAAAGCACTTACCTTAAATGGTGTCTCTTAATCCGACCTTCCTCTTCTTTCCTGTCCTTTTCAGCCTTCTCTCCCAGCGCTGCGGCGGGTCTCCGATTTAGCGCTGACTCCTCTGTCCATCCTGGCACTTCCTGTCCCACGGTGTCTGCATGCGGGTGCACACGTCCATAGACTTACCTTGTGTCTCTCCTCGTCTCCCGGCTGAAAATCCAAATTGCGCCCGCCCCAAGATGCTTTGCGGCCACCCAAGGATTTTCGGACGGGAGCGCGCGGTGAAGACAGGTAAGTTTAAACTGCTTTTTAAAGCGTTTTTTTTTTTTTTACTTTTTGCATATATCTACTGCTTGCTAGCCTCATATATATGCAAAATGCAAAAAAATGTGAGAGTTTAGAAACCTTTTAAGAGCCAGTCCAGGCCTGGAGATTCTGCATTTGTAGGGTTTTTATCACATGATGAGAGAGTGTAGAAAGTGAAGTCCATGTCACCATGTCCTCCGAAGACCAATAGTCATATGTTTGTGCATCAAAATATAATTAGTCTAAGGCAATCTGGATGAGGCGTCTGACATCTACTTGGGAGAGAGTTTTAGTTTTCTCAAATCTTGATTCATTTATTATTCTGAAGCCCATTGAAAAATATACAAATTTAAAATGGCCGCATACTGCTTTGTTAGAACTAAGACACAACACTGTGTAGAGTAAGAACAAACTATAAATCCTCCTTTTTTTTTAATTTAAAGATCTGTACTACCATGGACAATTCCTGGTTTGCCTGTATGGTAAATGCAGCCATGATGAGGAGATGGATCCTAACTGGTCACTTTTTTCTAAAACGTGACCTCCCACTTATGATTCACGCTCTTCTAGTTCTGTGATCAATACACCAAGCATAATAAACTTTGACTTGCAGTATTAACAACGATTATATGAATGGTGTTTTATGTGTCTGTTTCAGTCATTCGTTAAGATTCCTCTCATTGGAAGAAACTTGATTTCAGTGTGCTGCAAATAAGGTGTCTGCCAACAAGGGATCAATCTTTCACTAATAAGAGGTTACAATTGCTTGTGTAGCCCTATCCTATAGCTGAGAATGTTTACAATCTTAGCAGGAAGAGCTAAAGCAATTGACCCATTAATAAACCCTGTGCTCTGTCATTCTTTAGAACTATATATTGGCTTCTGATAGATGTGGCAAGGGCTGGATTTACACGTTCATGTTTTTGGACAGTTGAAATCAATGAAAATGCATTAAAATCCGTCAATGCACATAGATCATTTTAACATGCATTGAAGAGCATTTTGTTGTGTTTCTATTTATTTAATCATATCTGGGCAAAAGCACACAAGTGTGAATCCAACCTATGTGTTAGACACTAGCCATGCAGCTCTGGAGTTCTGGGCTCATTTGTTAACACATAATGGCAGCTAAATTGAGTTCAATTCAAATGTCCCCCTCATATGTATGTATGACTAGAAGTCCCTCTGGGGGTACTGATGTGAATGGCCCGGTGCTGTGCTAGTGTGTATATATGACGCTTCATATATACACACTAGCACAGCACCGGGCCATTCACATCAGTACCCCCAGAGATAATGTAGATACATACCCACAATGATCAATAAACAAAATATTGTCCACAGATCTACCACCCATCTGTGTATTTCTACACCTTCCACCATCTACTCTTCTAGATTATCATTGCTTCCGTGGCCAGAATTGGTATCTATACTACAGGCATATCTAGGGGGTGTACAGTTAAAGGACTTGGAGTTTAGAAAACAAAAATGGATACATGGGCTGGAATATTTGGCTATTTGTTACTTTACTCTTCTCTGATTACTCTACGTTGAGACTTCAATTTGGTAAAATTAGTTATTCTGTATACATTACGTATACAAACAACTGAATTGGTCCTTTTACTGAATTGTCTACCTTTTTAAAAGCCTTTATATTTGGCTATTAGGAATATTATTTGGTGGAATGTGAAAGTCCTTGGCCTTCATCGCTGATAAGACCCAGTACCCTGAGACATGCAGTACCCAACAATCATTGAAGTGTTAGAGGTGAAGCAGTGTGCGGTTAAGGGACTCTAAAGATTCTCTTTTGGGATCTCCTAATGTTAATTGGCCCAATTCACACTGCCTGGTGAAAACCACACCGCAAAAACAGTTTGAGATGTGCCTTGTAGTACCAAAATTGTAACATCGAACAGTAGTAGGGAAACACTTTCTATTCCTCTTATTTCAACAACTGCTAACCATGCAATAAAGCCCATAGAAAGTGTAGGGAAAGAAGGGTCAATGTGAAAATATAAAGGTGTCCATAGGCATAGGAATGTCTTGTGATCCAGGCAATTTTGATTGGATTGGGAGACCATTGCCTCTCTCTGGACTCAGTATGTGTTCTGTACACATCCCTTGGCCAACAGATCTTGACGATCGAACCAATTATCCAAGATGTGTTTTCTAGCGCAATCACTGTCTTTAACCCAAAATAAGTATAGTGCCATCTAGGGATGAGTCTAGAATTCATAAACGTACTCCAGGCCAATACAGGCATTCATCTTTGTGTCACAACTTTTTCTTTGTCTACGGTCACACTGTAGTTCTTCTGTAAAGCACACACGTGCTTTCTTCAGCAAGATACAACGTTCTCCTGTTTCAGGTACATCTTCTCTCTGCTTTTCTCCGCCTACCTTTTTGTTGTGATTGAATAGCTCAACTCCTTTTGCTTACGTAAAAGGATCCTGTTAGAATAGAAATTCAGAAGCTGCCATTGCTGACTTGTTTTGAAGGTGCAAGCACCAGGGCTTTATTGCTATACTTGCAATATTAGTCTACTTTGTGCATATGAAGTCTCCTGATAGTTCCTTGTCTGCATTCCTGTTTTCGGTTAGTTTCTGAGTGGGTTGTGAAGCCCAGATTAAGATGACATCCACGGAGCCTCATCTTCAGACACAAGTAAATAACGGCAACTCCTCAAAAGATATCCAGAGTCAGTGTTATGTCATATGAATGATTTTGGTGCCGCTGTTATGAAAACATTTCAGGTCAAATGGTTTGGAAATTCATGGATGAATCCTTACTGCGTGTTAAGTTGGTGCAGCTTTTCATTGCCTATGGGAGTTAACCTAACATGCAGAGTGCAGGTCCCATGAAAAGTAACTTTTAAGGCTGTGGCTGTAAATCGTTACTTTTTTTTTTATATATAGGTTCCCTTTTAAGGTCAAGCTACACATGTATTTTTCAGTCGCAAAAAGTCACCATTGTGCCTAAGTAGTCGTAGTCAGTCGCAGGCAGGTTTTGCTGTGTGACTACACGTTTCGCATCTATTGACACTGTAGTGCAGCGTGTGTGGTCTACTCTGGGTCCAATACAGATAAGTCATGTTTTTCTTCTTTTGGGTATTGGAGGTATTTATCCCATGGTGTTTATTGGTACAGCAAACAAAATCCTGGTCCATGTGGACCCTGAAACTTGACCTTGTTTGATTGAAAAAGGGGGGCGACTGACCAGTTGGCAAGTTAAATCTGATTCATAGATTTTTTAAATGAGGCAAATCGGACATCTTGCTCTCCTTCACAGAATCTATAAGAGACTGATTCACTAAAGGATTATTACTCACAAATCACATGTAGTGAATTAAATAAAACATTCATTTCCTCCTTGAGTATATTTGATGGAAAATAACATTTCTCTCTAGTAAATCAGTCCCAGAGCATATATGTATTTCAAATGTGAAAAACAAAATGAGGATCATTGAGGCAAAACTGCTTTTATATGCTCGAATGCATGTAGTGCCTTCCTTAGATTCCCTATAGTGTTAGTTTCTCCTAATACAATAGTATACAGAGGAATAAGACACCATTTTTTTATATTTTGGGAAGATCAGATTCCTATAAAACAAGACAATGGAAAACACAAACCCAGATTGTATATGGGCCTTTTGAATTGGCACTAAAGCTTGTTTAAGGTTTACTACCAACGAGAACAGTTCTTTTCACGGTAGTGTAGTTCTAGAATGATTGTGCAATTGGCTTTTGAACCAATGTCAAAACTGGTGTTGTAGCAATGGTAAGAACTATGTTTTTGGCCTAATCTTAGATGTTGAAAAATGGTGCTACACAGCTAAAGCCAAGTATCTGAACAAATATATATATA
>NW_017306435.1:546843-548130 GCF_000935625.1 Nanorana parkeri | reverse complement strand
TATATATATAGTCTAGTATAATTATGTGCTTGCCAGGTAAGTGCTCTCTGCTGGCTTTCTATAATCCTGTAATAGAATAAAAGCAGTTTTGCCTCCTTGGCACTTCTTTGCTGTGCTCTATCTCTTCTCTGCATGCTGGTTGTGGTTCCTGGCGCTCCGGGCTCTGTCACTAATTCTGCACCCTTTGTCTTCTCTTTCAAGCGTTGGTCGGACTATGTGGAAAGATACATGAACTGTGACTCTACTTCCCCCGAGCTGAGAGAGCATCTTGCACAGAAACCTGTTTTCTTACCCAGGTGAGCTTACCATCAGATATCCATGCCATTTCTGTTATTCTTTGTGTTATTGTTTGTCTTCTGCCAACCGCACCTTTTATTTATCTCATTATGTTTCTCTGTATGTTCATGCCATATTCGCCTCCACCTCCTTTGCTGGGAAGTCAATCCAGTAACCATTTCTTCCCATTTAGTCTGACCATTTCATTCTTCGGCTTCATCTCCTTATTTCATCTACGGTATTTCATTCTTTTGTCGCTGTAGTTACCCACTGCTTTTGAACAACTAAGAAATTCTGTAAATATATTTACCTTTGTCAATTCCTACACGATGGAAAACATCATCGCCAATTACAAGACCAGTAAGTCTGTGTATTATCCCGTGGTCTGTCTTCTGTAAGCTTGCTACCAAGTGCATAGATCTGGAGAAGACTGTCTGGCCCTAAGCTTAAAAGAGAACTAAAGCCAAACCTTCTTCTTTTTTTTTTTTTTTTTACTTCAGTTCTCTTTTGTGTCACAGGATTACATTTACCAATGTACACCTGTGACCCAAACTCAGCATATAGAGAGCTAATGCCCGCTATTTGCTGACAGTGAGAGCTGCGCTGCTGCCGGGAAAGATCCTGCCAATATTACCTAACTGACAGCTGGCTCTGCTTCTCTTGCACAACAGCCAATTTTGCCCCCCCCCCTTTATGTCCCTCCAATGAGTGCTGGAGGAACAGAGGGGAGGGGGAATCCCTGTGGGGGGAGGTGAATGACGGTCACTGCTCTCTGCATGGAGAAGACCGATCAGCGGTTTGTGATCACTCAGTTCTCAATCTATAGAGCCAGCATGTGACAGCTGCAGTGTCACACTGGCTCAAAGTATTGGGAAGAGTACATTTTGCTCTCCCAATAGTTCTCCTTTCATACGTATAGGGGTGTGCCCATTGCATGGATTCAATGTATCAAACAAATTGTTTTTTTTTGTTGTTTTTTTTTTTAAAGCGTTGAGTGGGGAGTTTAAAAAA
>NW_017306435.1:508903-546820 GCF_000935625.1 Nanorana parkeri | reverse complement strand
AATGCAAAGCCTGCCGTGATTGGCTCAGCGCTGAGCTAATCATGGCAGGCTTTGTATTAAAGAATACAAAACCTGCCGTGATTAGCTCAGCGCGGTATACTGTATGTAGCCGAAGCTACATACAGTATACCCGGCAAATACTGTATGTGTATATATATATATATATATAATGATTTGACAATATGCAACACTATTATTATTATTATAACAATGTAAAAACAACAAACAAGGTAAAAACAAATGTCATTGTCTAGAACCAGGTCTAGAACCAACGTCAGCACGTTGGATACGATAATTGTTCTAAAATACTTGTACAGCTTCTTTTGTAACACAAAAAGTGTCCCAAGCTGATAAGTGTGTTTGATATCCACATAAGTGACATGTAGACTGATTACATGAAAGATGCTTAAGTCTCCAGTATGAGATGGATTACTCCAGATCTAAACTAATACTTGCACACATTCACATAAAATATCCATAAGAATTGCATATACACAAAACAATAGCTTTTTTTTTTTTTTTTATTCCTTTAGTAAAAAAACATTCAGATTGAAGTGAAGGTAGCTGGGAAAATTCTATAATATGGATTTTCAGTGTGCAGAATTTACTGATTTCTGCAAAGACTGATTTGTAAACTTTGTACACCACGTTCTCTGTGCTTTGCATTAAACAAAGTGTATGAAGTGTTTATAGAAGCATCATCCCATGAATACGAACAATAAATGCATAAAGCTCGTATACTTGCTTATTTTCCTTTGGCCCACAACTTTATGTATAACAGGAACTTGCGCAGAATCCGGAAATGCCAAAGGGGACGCGAACAGCAGGAGAAGGAAGGCAATGGCAAGCGGAACCTGGAGAATCTAGAGAGTCTGGACAAGCTGCAGTGCAAATTCAAGCTCAACTCTTACAAGATGGTGTATGTTATCAAATCTGAAGACTACATGTACCGTCGCACTGCCCTGCTGAGGGCACAACAGGTAGGAGTGGAGACCGCAAGCTATCTTTAAACGCCTCAGCAATTACTAAAATTGAATTACTAAAATTGGAAAAAGATTGATAAATGGCATTATTTTTTTTTAGCATTTACGAGGGGACACATTAGACCTCTAAGGTATATGCTATGCCACTAGAAGATGAGACACTAGGAATGCAGAAGACTAAACTCCTCCTTGTGTTCTATACTCCCAGGTCTATACTGTACAACCAGCCAGCCTCCATTTAGCTTAAGTGTCCAACCAGCCAGCTCTGATGGTTGAAGAATGAAGATTTCACGTTGTTTTCAGTGTTACACCAGATTCCCAGAAAGTATCATTTCCACAGCCACCTGAATGCGTGTCTAAGCTTGACACTAAAACCTGGAATATCCACTACAGCCTCTGTGAATGCGTAATCTTCCACCTACCCAGTGTCATACCGTACCCTCCAAACTTGAGGTTCACTGTAGCCTCTGCTTTTTGTTATATGTTCAGCTCATACCATGGTCAGCAAACCTTGGCTATTGATTGCTGCATTCACATTTGGTCATTCCTCAGTGTTGGTGATGAGTTCCAATAGAAGGTATGGGCCATTTAACTAGGCCAATGCCACTATTGTGATTCTTGAAAGTCCTCCTTTGAATAAAGAGTGTCAATGGCCACCGATGAACTTTCAGTAGAGACTAAAAGTGTGGCAATGGGGAATGCGTCTTGGCAATTACCTCCAGTGTTGAAGGGGTTCCTGACTCAACTGTCTAAGATATTAGTCAAGTCTGTGGATGTACACCCAGCCCACAGGGGCACTTTTAAGAGGCTCTTTCCTATTCGTGTCTCCTCTGATTCAGAATAATAGCATTTCTTGGAGTTCCCCAGCTTTGTTCATTACACATAGATTGCTTAGCAATAGTAGGCTCCATGAAGACAAATTTGCTCACCTTAAGGGGATAATTGGCAGGCTGGAGACGCTCAGACCTGAGGAGTCAGCCTTAACTGACAGTAGCACATCTACTAAGATCTGTTTTGGAAAAAGCAAGCTCACTGCTAAAAAGTTACACTTCTGAGACCCAATCACCTGATGATTTGGTAACACACGGGCAAGGCCTTTTGTGTCCCCAGCTGTGTAGGACACTTTTCACCTCCGCTAAAGAAGTGGTTGGCATCACCTGCAGTAGATCGACCGGTGTCCTACCTCAGCAAGGCAACAATCATCCCAATTGCAGATTGTGTCTCCTTTAGCCATTTTGGACCAGAGGTTTTGTTTTTTTAGTTGCCCAGACCAAGCTTAGCGACATCAGTATGTTAGTTTTCTTGCAATAACACATTTCAGTTTGACATCAACCCTGACAACAAGCAACACACAATTGCATAATCCTAATTCTCTTCTGCAAGTTAATTACCATCCTCACAGCAAGGGACATTTTTCATGTGGACTTAACCCCTTCTTCAAGGTCCCAGTGGACCGAGACATGAAAATCCTTTCTCAACTGTTACTTATTGCTGCAAGATCTTCACTTGAACCAGTGTTGACTTGTATGCTGTGCAATGCCTCAATGCATGAAAAGGTGGGCTAGGAGACTGCTGATATTCTTCTAGCATTGGCTTCACAACATCTCGGACGTCTAGGTAAAGGTGGTAGGTTCTACTGGCTACAATACAGTTTTTATTTCTCCCACAGAAAGCATCAGATGTTTATCTTCATGTCCCTATCTCTACTCTGCATAGCTTTCTGTTCTTTAGTGTTGCGGAGCTTCACTTCCAATTTGCGGCCCTAACTTTTGGCTTAGCTGGAGTCGGGGGGATTTTTACTAAGACTCTTGTCCTGGTGCTGGCACCAATCAGAACCAGGGGCATCCCATCTGTGACGCATTTTTTTAAAGTCTTTTATTGTCCCATTTTAGTGAGCCTGTGAATTGTAGCCTCAGTTTCCTGTTGGTAGCTGACAGAAGTGGCACCTGGTGTGGTCTTCTGCTGCTGTAACCCATCTGCTTTTCTGCATACTTCGGATGTAACAACTGGTTATTCGAGTTACTGTTGCCTTTCTATCAGCTTGAACCAGTCTGGCCATTCTCCTCTGACATCAACACGGTATTCTTGCCCAGAGAGCTGCCGCTCACTGGATATGATCTCTTTCTCAGACCATTCTCTGTAAACCTTGGAGATGGTTGTGTATGAAAATCCCAGTAGATCTGAAATACTCAGACGAGCCCGTCTGGCTTTAACAACCATGCCATGTTCAGAGTCACTGAAATCACCTTTCTTCCCCATTCTGATGCTCGGTTTGAACTTGAGCAGATCATCTCGACCCTGTCCAAATGCCTGAATGCACTGAGTTCCTGCCATGTGATTGGCTGATTAGATATTTGCATTAATGAGCAGTTGAACAAGTGTGCCCATGCGTGTGTGTGTCTGTATGTATGTGAACATTTTTTTCTTCATTTTGTTCCTTTGCTCTTTAACTACCTCCCGGCCAGCCGCTGTGTATACACGGCCGGCCGGGAGCTTCTTGGATGTAACTGGGCGCGTGCGAGCGGGAAATCGCCGCTATTTGAAAACAGGCAGCGATGCCCGTTAATATACAAGCGATCCGCCAGCTATAGAGGCTATAGAGCCGGCGGATCGCTTGTATGAGGTCCGTGACGTGCTCCCGCTGTCAAGCTGATCCCGGGCTCGGGTGTGAGCCCGGGACCAGCATACTGTCTTTGTCACCGGGGATCAGAGAGAGGTCGGTTCACGATCTCCCTCCGGTCCCCTCTCCGCTGTCAGAATGCGGAAGTTGTGTATATTACATCACTTCCGCATTCTTGTGTCACTCTCCAGCTTCATCAGCTTCTTCAGGGGGGTCCTAGGTGACATTAGGGGTCTTGGAGACCCCTGATGTCTCAATAAAGAGGACCTGTCACATATTTTGCTATCACATAGAGGGCTTTCTCAGCCCCCTCTGTGATGGCAATAAAGTTAAGTGGAAAAAAAAAAGATTTAAAGTTTTCCCCCCAATTTTTTTAAAGTCCCCACTGCTACATACACACATGTAAACATGCGTCAGGTGCGCATACCTGCGAAAACGACGATTGCGCTCATTATGCCACACATGTTACATATCGCCGCGAACGTCCCAGTGAGAACAATCATTTTAGGGCCATCAATCACTGATAACACTAAACTGGTGAGCGGTAAAAGCTTTTAAAGCGTCGCCTATGGCCAATTTTGGGTATGCTAGTTTTTCGCGAGTGCGCGCAATTTTTAAGCTTGACATGTTTGGTGTCTATTTACCCGACGTGACCCCGACTTTTAAATTTTACCAAAAAAGTGGGTAATATTAGTTGTTTTATAACATAATGTTAAAAAAAACTTATTTTTTTTCAAAATTTTCAGTAATTTCTCCTGAATATAGTAAAAAATAAAACCCCCAGTGGTGATTAAATACCACCAAAATAAAGCTCTATCTGTCCTCAAAAAATGGTATAAAATTCATTTCAGTGCAGCGTTGCATGACGAAATGTAACTAACATTTACCGTTTGTAACTAACATTACCACGCTTCCTATCAACACTAACACAAGGAGGCATATTTATAAAGCATGGTTTGTGCCATTCACCAGATATTCACTGCAGGTGAACCAATCACTAATTATTTTTTTTGACAGCTTAGAATCCTTTATTTAATTGTATTTTTGACAATTAATAATAATAATTTACAACAACATGATTATACATCCACATACATACAACTCACATTTAAGACACTGCTGTTTTCACAACTTAGTCCATATTTTAACATTTACATTTCCTAGTCAACCCTGAACAGTCTTCATATTATGTTTACCAAATCTTAAATTAGCTTCTCACATCTAACTCCCTTCACCCTCCCCACTTATATTGTGATATTTTCTACCTCCGTATTTAGTGTTTCATATTAATTCATTTTGTATATTATTTAGGTGTTTACTCCCGTATTATGTAAAAACAAAACAAAAAACTCCCTACTACATATTCATAGTGTATATTCTATATATATTGCATATTTCTGTTACCTATCCTCCCTTTATTCGTTGTATCACACACCCTCAAGCCTACCTCTATATTTAGTGTTTCGTATTAATTAATTTTGTATATTATTTTTGTTGTTTTATGTATTTGTATTATGTCAAAACAAAAAACTTCCTACTACACATTTATAGTGTCTATTTTATATATATATATATTGCATATTTCTGTTACTTATCTTCCCTTTATTCGTTATATCACACCCCCTCAATTCCACCTCTATATTTAGTGTTTCATATTCATTTTGTGTATTATTCAGGTGTTTACTCTAAAATATATAACATTTTCACATATATCTAAACAAGGAACCCCCTACCACATATTTATCGTGTATAATTTATATATATATATTTATAATGCATATTTCTATTACTTATCCTCCCTTTAGTCATTATTTCTCACCTCCTTACCCCCTTGCTCTAATATTTTTAGTGTATTTCATTTGCTTATTTATGTGTTTTTTTTCCCCCCTTTCCCATCACTTATATATCAAATCTTTATTTAAGTGAGCATTAACTTATACTATAAGTGAATTTAGTGATCTAAGTGGAGCCAAACCAGACATAGAAAGCCATGGGGACCATATCTTCCAAAATTTCCCCAAACATCCTCTATATGTATAAAGATAATTCTTTCTTCCAATAATATTTGGTTAACCTGAGTACACCACTCCTCTAATATGGGTGGCCTAGGAGACAACCATCTAAAGGCAATCAATTTCCTTGCTATGCCCAGCAATATTATTTTAATGTCACCAATCCCCAGATCCTGTCCCTCCCCCTCCTCACAATTCAGTAAACACAGCCTGGGATCCATCTCCAATGAAATATCAAACACTTGGTTAATCAATCTAATAATATCTTCCCAGTACCTAAATAAATTGGGACATCTCCATAACATATGGATCAGGTTGGCATTAGTACCTTTACATCTAGGGCATTCCCCTGTATCTCGTCTACCACACCTAAAAAGTTTCTGAGGGGTATAGTAAACTCTATGAACTATAAATAACTGAGTAAGGCGCTGGGTAGGCGAGAGAGATGATCTAGGGATATTTGCCAATATGGCTGACAATTCTTCATCGGAAAGTGGGCCCAGATCTTCCTCCCATGTTCGCCTACACGACAGCGTCCTATCTTTGGCCCAGGCCCTTATTAAAATATCATATACTCTAGATATATACTCTTTTCTAGTTAGAGTTTGCTACTATATGTACCAGTGGGGTATTCATAAGGCTGAACGGACATATTCGGCGCTGAGCCTCTAAGGCAGTGGTTCTCAACCTGTGTAACCTCAGGACCCACATTTGTCCTTGGTCATTAAGTCGTGACCCAAGTTGCACTGCAATGGAACGCACAGCACGTACTGCACGTTCCGATGCGGTCAATAGAACTGTGGGTGGGAGGTGCATTTAGGATGCCATTCAAATGAATGGCAATGCAATGCACTTCTCACACCAAATTACGTGGCAGGTGCGATTGTGAAGTACAATACATTAATCGCACAGGACTAGTGTGAATGGGCCCTCAAAAGCACACAACCACAGACACAATCTCACACACTCCTAATAAAAACCGAAACATTTTGTTCTTTTTTTAAGATCCACCCAGTCTCCCTACCTTCTAAGAACTGGAGTGGATCCTTAGCCTGGAGTCCGGTGTGGGCTGCTGTACTGTAATGAAGCTCCATCCATATGTGCATTGCTTGTACAGCTCCTTTGAATGCCCTATAGAGGTGCCGAGAGCCAGAATGTTACATCACACTGGTCCAGGCACCTCTACAGGACATGTAATGGAGCTGTAAGCAATGCACATATGGATGGAGCCCACCCTAGCTCAAGCTGACACTTGGCACCGGGCAGCATATTTTGAATGGCTGCTTGGTGCAATAAATGACAGTGCTGCGCTAGGGGGAGGCTGAGGAGACTCTCACCTAGAAAAGTGTAAGGCCACGGGGACCCACTGAACACAGGGTCACGACCCACTTTTGGGTCACGACTCACCAGTTGAGAACCAAGGCTCTAAGGCATGTCGTAATTGCAAACATTTAAATGAGAATTGGGGATTCCCAACTCTTCCCTTAAAGTTCGAAATGTCTTCAGGTCATCGCCTTCCATCAATTGTTGAACATATTGTAAACCTTTATCCATCCAGGTATCAAAGTCTGTCAACTTGGCCAACTCTATCAATTCCAGATTGTACCAAATAGGTGTAAGGGAAGTACACCCCTCATATCCCATGACCTCCTTCATAACTTTCCATACCCTGGCCATCAAGGAAAATGTACAATATACCGACCGTGTAGAAACAATACCTGCTTCTAACTGTGATATAATAGAGTATCTAGAGAATACCGAAAGTATCACTAATCACTACCAATCACTATTTTAATGTTTAACTACTAAGTTAAATGTTTTTGTCTAGAGCAGGGGTGTCAAACTCAATTTAATCTTGGGCCGCATCAAGATACCTCAAAGGTATCTGTAAGACTATATAAATGTATCTAATCTTGATCATAATTGCCTCTGCATTCGATTATCACTGGTTTTAGTAATAACTTAATACCTAGATCTGAAAGTAGAAGTCTAGGAAATGGCCTAGTGGGCCGTATTCGGCCCCTGGGCCTTGAGTTTGACCCATCTGCTCTAGAGATTGCATAGAAAATAAAATCATTTTTACGAGACTATTTGCCTAGAGAAGGCCTTGTTTGTACCGAAAAAGGGTTTATGTATTGCGTTATCTTCCATTAGACCACATCAAGCCCCATAGCAGAAATCTAAAAATGGCCTAGAAGTGGGATTTGGTTGCAAGTAGTTAAAAGGAAAATCTAACCCAGAGCAACACATTTCTGTCTGGAGTTTGCATTCATTCTGCTTTCTATGAGCGGTCTATTGAGGTTGTAGGGAAATGACCCATGACATAAAGGTTTTCATGGGAGAAGGGGGTGGGATGATTCCACAAACTGTTCTTCATTTTATGCCGGTGAACTGACCATTGTGATGAGATAAACGGTTCTAAAAACTCCGGCATCTTGGTGAATTGGCTGAACTGTCTTCCGTGAAAGCATGCAAACTTCAATTATTATACTGTGATGAAGTATCTTGTAAAGTGCGTTCTTATTGGGTTTGTTATCTTTGTGAAAATAACCGAGAATATTTTGTATTGTGTTTTCTTTAGTCCCATGAGCAAGTCAGCAAACGACTGCACCAACGCTTCCAAACATGGCTGAACAAGTGGAATATGGAGCACGTGAGCCGGGAGATGGCAGCCGATAACAGGAAGTGGCTGATGGGTGAGGGAGTGGAAGGTATGGTGCCTTGTGCCACCACCCGGGACTTAGAGACCCTACACTTTGTGGACATCAACAAGTACCGAGTAAAATATGGACCACCTTTTAAAACACCATAAATACGGGAAAGAAGCCCTCCATCTCTGAACTGACTGAAGGTAGTCCAGGCTTTTCCAAAGGACATGATCTTTTACCTAAAAGAGAAGGATGATTGGCAGAGGCATGGCTGGGCCTAACTCTCATTAATCTCTTCTGGTGCCAGAGGAGGCGCTCCGATCCTTTCTGACAGAATAAGGGGTTTAGTGTTACTGAAAATCTCCTGCCAACTGCCCCACCAGTTAGTCTTAGCAGACCTCCTCTTACCCCTGGTGTGTAAATACAAGCGTGTAAATAACGTCAACAAAGCTCGTCCTATCCATCTCCTGTACCCATTTCTTATTTTATAGCAAGCACTGTCTTAGTTTAATGTTCTGTTACCTATCTTTGTAACATAGTGATGGGGGGAGGGGACATCTGGAAACCACAACCTCCTCAGCCCCTCTTTGCTGTATGTGTGTCAGTGTGAGTGTTACATTTTATCTTCTCCTATCCTTTCATCTGCCCCTTTTTTTAAACACAGTGTAAATAAAGAAAAGGTTTGGTATGACTACGTTTCTGATGGACGCTAATAATGACTGTTTTCAGAGCACTGCATGATATCTCCATTCTAGGATGTCCTCACATTGGGGGCCAAGGGTCCAGTAAAACTAAAGCCAGCCGTACACCTATTATTCATTTCTCTCCTCCAGCACGCAGGGCTAAATGAGAGAAATCTGGATTTCCCCCATTCAAGCTACACAGTATGGATGAATGAATTGCCCCGCTGGTTATTGTATTCAGGAGTCAGCAGCGCTCCCGGCTGATGAACACCCAGACACTGAACAGTAGTTGGTAATTCAGTCCACCTTTACCCACCCAAAACTGAAATATAACTTTGGTACGCTGTCCATTTTTTATTTGATTTTTATTGTGACTGCATCTGCTTGGATACAGTTAGTGTTGGTCCCACAATTTTCCATGTGGCTCCCTTTGATAAAAGTAGAATTAACAAAAAGTCGACTTTTGTCAAGCCGACAGGACAATCCTCGGACTGAATTTTAGCAGGAGTGTATGGCCGGCTTCAACCAAAGTTTTAGATTTGGCTTTTATACACCTAATCCAAGTATCACAGATTACTGCAGAGGTCCTATGGTGCTTTGTATTTAACCATAAGGGCTAAGGGGCTATTGCTGCTCCCCTTGCTATCTACACACAAGGTAAACACTGCAGGGGGAATTTATCAAAGCAATTGCAACAGTTTTAGTCTCTTGGATAATTGTTTTTTATGTGCTAATCTGTCTTTTAACATGTGCCCCTGTTTTCACCTGAGCTTGCACTACTTTTCCAACTGCACGTGTTTTGCACCGGTTTTGACCAGAGCTTGCATTACTTTTTCAGTTGCATGTTTTTTTGCACGTGTTTTCATCTGCACTTGTTCTGGGGCTGTAAGAAACTGGAGCATCACCTAAGAAAACAATCGCAACTTAAGAAGCCCCCATGACCACTTCTTGAAGATGCGACAGTTAGGCTTTTTGCCTGGAGTTAAGTCTTCTTTCATGAAGTCTATTAAACCTCATTTATCAACAACATTACACTAGCAACATCAATCTGGTGCAAATATATTCCGTGCAAGTTCAAACACTCGCAACTGCTATGATAAATTTCCTCCAGCATGTTTAATTATATTTGGCAAGATACATTTGGTTCACTCACCAGCAGACCTCTTAGCATCCCAGTGATGACTTTCTTGGCTCTACTTCCTTACTGTGACCGTTACATTGCCCTGCTGAGAATCCTCAGAGATGTTACATCTTCTAGAAATGGGAGACTCCCAGCAACATGACTGAGAACTGATCAGCTGCAACTTGTTGAGAGAGAGCTGGTAATTCAGCCCACCTTTACCCACCCAAAACTGAAATATCACTTTGGTAGGCTGATATCTTTCCCTTTTTGTACATTTCTGCAGATATTGTACTGGTGGAGCACACGTTAATCTTCTAACCTGAAGTGGTTTTTTAAGTGGAAATCAAGGCATGATAATATCAAGACATGAAAATAGTACCTACAGTCATGTAAAAACAAAAGTATCCTCAGTGTAAGATGTCATGTGGTGTTGCTCTTTTGAGGTTGTATTCACCTGCTAAGGACCAGATGATTTTTGTTATGTCCTGATGTTTAAAACTAGACGGTGTACTTTCTTTTTCACATGATTGTAACTGGGAAATTCTCCGTACCTAAAGAAAACCTATGCCTAAAGAGAGATGGAGGCGGCCATTGCTGACCAATTTCTGCAAGTTCTAGTTAGCTGGTAAGCTGTCTTGTTTCGATATCTTAAAGTAATGTCAAAAGAGAAAAGAATTTTAACCTAATGCTGATTAAATAACTTTAAATAGGTGCTGCTCCTTTGTTTAAAATGTAGTTTCCTGCAGAATCAGTTGGCCCCCTGAGCACTGGTCCTGAGCTCCTGTTTTAGGGTGACTCCTTTCCCTTGCAGGGTCCTATGGAGCCACCCTTGTGTTTGCTAGTAAGCTGTGTGTGTCTCCCCACAAACAAACGGAAACAGCAAGCTAGTACCTGAACAGCTGCTGGAGACTGTGCTCTCCCTTGTGATCTTGTACTGGACAGGAAGTTCAGGGAAGTATAGCTGAGAGTTGGAGCTGTTCAGAAACATGATGATTATACGTGTTTGGACAAAAATGTGAAGCAATGCTTTGTTGGGCAATGTCTATTTGTTTGATTTTTACAAAAAAAGTTTGAGAGTTTAATGCTACTTTGTCACGAATCTGAAACAAGCATATTATTATTATACAGGATTTATATAGCGCCAACAGTTTGCGCAGCGCTTTACAATATAAGGAGGACATTACAATACAATTCAAGACAAGATGGTAAGGAGGGCCCTGCCCCTGAGGGCTTACAATCTCTAAAAGGGAGGGGCAAGTGATACATGAGGAGGTAGCTGTGCGGGGATGATTGTTTGAGAAAGTGATTGTTCAGTGGTTAGGGTGAGGTGGGATAGGCTTCCACGAAGAGATAAGTCTTTAGGGAACGCCTAAAGACTTATCAGAGTGAGAGATAGACGGACAGGTTGGGGTAGAGAGTTCCATAGGATGGGAGAGACTCTAGTGAAGTCCTGGAGGTGAGCATGGGAGGAGTTGATGATGGAGCTGGAAAGCAGGAGGTCTTTTGAAGAGCGGAGGGGACGGTTAGGGTGATACTTTGAGACCAGGTTGAAGATATAGCCCGGGGCCAGAGTTGTGGATGGCTTTGTAAGTGGTTGTTAATATTTTGAATTTTATCCTTTGGGCTATTGGAAGCCAGTGCAGGGATTGGCAGAGGGGTTTGCAGACACTGAGCGGTTGGTTAGGTGAATGAGTCTAGCAGCTGCATTCATGATAGACTGCAGGGGGGGGGTAGCCTGTGTAGAGGTAAGCCAATGAGGAGGCAGGTGCAATAGTCAAGACAAGAGATAACGAGTGTATGAGTAGTTTTGCGGTGTCATTGGTGAGGAAGGGGCGTATTTTGGAGATGTTACGAAGGTGAAGGCGGCAGGATTTGGATAGTGTTTGGATCTGGGGAAGAAAGGTGAGGTCCGAGTCCAGGGTGACACCTAGCACCTTGGCGTAGGGGGGGGGAGGGTTGGATAGTTGTGTGATCAATCTCAAGGGAAAAGTTGGGGGAAGGTGCACGGGCGGGAGGAAATATCATGAGCTCCGTTTTTGAAAAGTTGAGTTTTAAGAAATGTTGTGACATCCAGACTGATATGTCAGTTAGTAGATTAGTGACACGCAACGACACTGAGGGGGTGAGTTGCGGAGTAGAGAGGTAGATTTGAGTGTCATCGGCATAGAGATGGTATTGGAAGCCATGTGAGGTGAACTGACCAAGGGAGGAGGTGTAGATAGAGAAGGGGTCCAAGGACAGTGCCTTGGGGGACCCCTACAGGAAGAGGAGGGGAGGAGTTAGATTTGTAGATGACACTAAAGGAGCGCTTAGATATGTAAGAGAAGAACCATGAGAGAGCAGAGTCTTGTAGGCCAAGTGAGTGGAGTTTTTTGAGGAGGAGCAGGTGGTCCACAGTGTCAAAAGCAGCAGAGAGGTCTAATAGCAAGAGTAAGGAATAGTGGCCATTGTGTTTAGCTGTTATTAAGTCATTAGTGAGTTTTAGGAGGGCGGTTTCAGTGGAGTGTAGGAGGCGAAAGCCGGACTGTAAGGGATCGAGAAGGTTGTTATCAGCGAGGTGGCGGCTCAGGCGGTTGTAGACGAGGCGTTCTATGAGTTTGGAGGTGAATGGGAGTAAGGAGATTGGTCTGAGATTGTTAAGGTCGGTAGGGTCCATTGATGGTTTTTTGGGTATTGGGGTGACCAGGGCATGCTTTTGGGGGGAGGGAAAGATTCCAGTAGAGAGTGAGAGATTGAAAATGTGGAGTATGAGGATAGTATAGGATAGATCAAGAGGGTGACCGAAGTAGTGGTGAGGGAACAGGGTCCAGGGGGCAAGTGGTGAGGTGGGTCTGGTACATGAATAGGGGAAGGTGACTGCACAGTGATGATCTGATCCTGAATTGTATCTATTTTGTTTTTGAAGTAAGTGAGTGATGGTGGGGGACATAGTAGAGAGTTAAAAGTGGAAAAGAAAAGAGTTGACGAGGTTTGGAAGAGAGTGACAAAATAAGTCTGTTTGGCAGCAAGGAGGAAGGAATTATATTTTAGGAGGGCAGCTTTATACAAGGTGAAATCTTGCAGAAGACTAGTTTTTCGCCACAGTTGTTCAAGAGCGCGACTATGTCTTTAGATGTCTGGTTTCTTTTGTTTGCCACGGGTGTAGTGGGCGATGGTCTGCAGTTAGCTGCAGGTGGAATTTTGGTTGCTTAAATACTCTGTTAGCCAAGGTGCAAAACTTAAGAAAAGAGAAAGGCAGGGGGTAACTCCTAAGTACAGATAAGGGGGTAGAGGTTTATAAACTGGAACAAAATGTATGGTTTGACATACATGAAGCAGATAGAAAAGTCAGACCCCTGATCTGTATATTTATGCCAAGTCAATGACTTGTGTATTAATGCTGTAAGATCAGCATGACAGCCAGTGAACTAATATTTTCAGAAATCAGCAGTCCAGGATTACATAAAACGACCCATAAGAATACATTGTGAAAGTGCCATAAAGGTTTTTCTAAAACTCCGGTCACATGGTGCTGTGTTCACAAGATGCAGCCTAGAAGGAGCGTTGGCAGCAGAGGGTCCGTCTGGTACCATGTGATATAGTCACATGACACTAGAAGGATATTTGCTCTGCAAAACACTTGTTTTCGATTGAAAGCACTTCATCCCAAATATACACCGAATTCTGTCCTGAATTAATAATGAAACCTTGATATATGCTCACTGAAATCTTACATCAACCCTGCTGGCAAAGTTAAAATACCTTTTACTTCCATTGTGAGAAACATTCACTATATGTGTGTTCCTGATACGAGACAAGACACTCTACACCAGTGATGATGAACCTGGGCACCCCAGCTGTTTGGGAACTACAAGTCCCATGAGGCATTGCAAGGCTCTGACAGCCACAGACATAACTCCCAGAGGCAGATGCATCTTGGGATTTGTAGTTTTGGCACAGCTGGAGTGCCAAGGTTTGCCACCACTGCTCTACACTGTCTGGCCACAAAAAAAAAAAGTCACCACCTGGATTTATGATCCGGAGTTGCTTGAGTTGGCCAGGTCTAGGCTCAGCAATGTTATGTCCCAAACATATGAGGTCAGCTGCCTATCTGAATATATTGAATGACCAGGTTTTTCCAGAAATTGATTTTTTCTTCCCTGATGATGGCACATTGGACATATTCCAAGATGACAATGCCAGGACTCATCGGGCTCAAATTGTAAGATTGGTTCAGGGAGCATGAGACATCATTGTCACACATGGATCGGCCACCACAGAGTCCAGACCTTAACCCCATTGAGAATCTTTGGGCTGGAGAAGACTTTACACCGTGGTCTGACTCTCCCATCATCACTACAAGTTAATGCAACTCTGGAGAGAAATAAATGTTATGACATTGCAGAAGCTTATCAAAACTATGCCCTGGCGAATGTGTGCCGTAATCATAGCTAAAGGCGTTCCAATTAAATATTAGTGTGACTTTTTTTTTTTGGTCATGCAGTGTATAATAAGCAATTCACCCCTGCACTATCCTTCTGAGAATCCACAATTATTCTAGGGGGGGGGAATTATGAAATGATTGATTAGTACATCATGTTTAGTCTTAACGGACTAGAGTGCACACGTTCAAGGAAATCGGTAAGCAGAGATTTGTCTGTACACTGGATTGTTGATGTGCTCATCATCTTGTAGGACTGGACTGTAACCTGCTTCCTACAGAGCCAATTGTTGTGTAGGAAGGATTTTCTTTTTTTTTATTGCTGGATATTATTCTGTCTGTATGTAGAAACCGTCACTGGGATAGTTCTTCAGAGCTGGGATTACTGTTACCACTAAGTGTAGCAATTTTCCTGGCTTATACAGGATAAGACAGAAGTGTGTGTCACAAAGTGATTAGGATAATCCTCAAGTCCACAGCACTCCTGCATCTAGGATACAGAATTTATAGAGTGCCCCCATCATTAAGCTGTATGTAAATGACTTCTCTAATCTGCTCTTATATCGGGGAACAGATATAGCAAAATGCTTCCAATGGTATATTTCTGTTAGAGAGGTGAACATTTCTATTCTTGGCTTTAGATACTTTAAAGTGATACCAACACTCCAAGCTCACTCCCGTGATGGACAACAATCTCAGTACAAATTAGTAAACTAAACATGAGATTGTAGTCCATCACATTAGTGAGATTGGAGCGGTGGCTACTTTACAACACACACAGGGACCATGGGAAACAAAAGTAGCCACCCTCCAGAAGGAAGGACAGTGTCAGCACCAATTCAGAGATGATTTGAGGATCTACAGCCGACTGATACACAAATAAGATACATTTCTGTTAATAGTTAAGGTACTTGAATGTTTTTTTAAGATTGAACTCAGTTTAGTGTCTCTTTAACCCCTTCATGACTGAGCTTGTTTTTCGTTTCTGTTCGTAAATGAATGAAGCACTTTTTACATTTTTGCTGTGTGATTCTTCTATGTCAGTAATATACTTTCTGACAAAGTGCACCCACACATATTATATATTGTTTTTTTAGAGGAGAGATAGGTACACATATGTGATATAATTATATAGCTCTAACACCTCACTTAGGACAAATAAAATATAAAAAAAAAAGGAGGGAAAAAACATAAAGAAAACACAGTTTTGATTTGTAGTATTTTTTACAAAAACAGCACAGCAAAAAAAAAATACAATAAATACATTCCTTTATTTGGCAAAACCTCACATCCCTAGGATTTTAGACATTTTTCTGTACTTCTCAGACTGAAACCTAAAATTTTAATCTTTTTTCCTCTAAAAGTGGTCACCTGGCATACAGTGTCACACTTGGTGACAGAGACATACTTTGAACATCACTGTCATGAGGGGGTTAAAAAAAATAACCCCCCCTTATGGTGAAAAACATCTAATTTTCATTGTAAGGGGTTAATTTTGTATATAAAAATTATGTAAATGATAGTATAAAAATATATTTAAATATCATTTATTTTTAGTTGTTACATTATTTATTTTTTTTACACTTCTTACTATATTAATTTAATTATATCAAGCAGTCATTGTGAATTAATCTCACTATTACTGCTTGATAAATTAAATTGTGGTTATTATTAGGCTGCTTCAAACTTCAGAACAGCCAATAATAACCTTAGTGACACTGATCCTGCAGCAGTTCTGGGTCAGATGTCACTGAAGGTTTTCTGATCGTTACAACAACGATCAGAAAACTGCAACATTCTTTCAGGAAGCTACATTATGTTTCTATTCTTGAAAGTTAAAAAAAAAAGAAAAAAAAGCCGGTATACATGGGGATTCCATGATCTAAACCAGCTGTCAGAGTGGCGGCAAGAGCTGCAAATGTGGCTCTGCTCTCACTCTCAGACACCCGATTCGCATCAGAAAAAGGTTAACCCTTTCATTAATGGATGCCTCTATACCGCATCCATTAATGAATGGTAACCACTGATTCTCAGCGGTTACCAGCCTTGTAAAGCAGCAAATAACTCATCACGTACAGAGTACGAGACGAGTCATTTGGGCACTTTGTGGCGGGACGTACAGTGTACGTCTCCTGTCACGAAGGGGTTAAGAAGACTGTACAAGTTGTTGGCATTAGCACTTCTGCTTTCCATGATTTGGATACTTGTTTGAGATCACCGAGTCAATGTATCAAATCCAAAAAGGGTCAGAATTATGAAACTAGCACTTTTAACCCTCGTTCACACGAATGTTTTGTAGCGCGTTCTACGCTCGACGAACGCTCTACAAAAACACTCAAAAATATAAATCCCATTGTATTCAATGGTCTCGTTCCCACCTTGGCGTATTACCGACCGTCCCTAACGCGCTACAAAACGGGCCACGTCTGAAAAGGTACTACTTTGGGCCGTTTTGTTGCGCGTTTCCATTGGGATACAGCCAAGTAGCCTTCGGAAACGCGTGACTTTTTTTACCGCGAACCGCTGTAAAAAAATGTGCGACAGACGCGCATATGCAATACGCCTAGGTGTGAACGAGACCTTAGGTCCGTGATGGTCTCCAAGCTATTCCCATTGCAAGTTTGTGAGATTTTCAGGTTTCTGTGGGGAGACTCGAGTGGTGGTGGCCATTATGTAACTTTCCCCCCCCACATTTGTTGGCACCCAAAATACCATTCAGAGTGCTAGCAAGCACTGGATCCTCCACACCAATAACAATCTTCCACCCAACACCACACCACGCACCAATTTGTTTTTCCTTTTAAATACAAGTTCAGTCATTGTACTTGTGTAAACTGGGTTTAAAAAATAAATAAAAAAAAAAAGGTTCTGATGTGTTACAATTGGAGCAAAGCAAGAAAGTGTTGCTAATTTTAACCTGAAGGTGTTTTCTCTCTCCTGCCCTTAGGAAATGCAACCATCATTTCTGTCTATCTCATTTGGCTCCATGTAATTCCATCTGAGCACATGCTTGGCATTATATATGGTATAGAAGCAGTACACTGCACTCAGTAGGATTGGGTCATTCCATGGTTCATTCTTGGCTACATACATAGACTGCTCACTCGGTGTTGTCTTTCTATGTTTATGAAATGGACTTGATAAGTAAGATCACTTTATTACGTTGCAGTCATGAAAAACCTTATAAGATGCTCAGTCGCAAGAAGGCCAAACTCTCAAAAACCACACAAAGACAGGTTACAGAAAAAAAATATACATATATTTAGATAGTAGCGGTGTATTTGGTCAGTACACTGGAGAGGAGCAGCCAGGCAACATGGGGATAGAAGGTCGGAGGGATCTCGGGGCAGACTATGGTCAGGATAAGCAGTAAGGCATCTTACAATCGGGGGGAGCAGGAATAATACGTAGCTCAATCATCTCCACCACACAGGTTTAGCAAGGCACGTTGATAGTCTCCTTTTGTGTCTTGCTGCAAAGACAAATAATAATGTTAAAAAGAAAATATTTTTTAACCTGTTCCTATCTTTGTTATAAGATCTATTCCAACACACAAAGATTATCAAACTTGTGACGTATGAGGCGATGTCCACACCAAGTTCCAAAATGTTCACTTCAAAATGCTTACAACTGAAGTCTTACGCTGTATGCCATACATACATACATACATGGTGGAGGCAAATGTATACTGTCCAATATGTTACTGTCCTTTGATCATATTTTTGCATGCAACAGCAGCATAAAAACCTCAGCCCATGGTGCCACACAGCAGAAGACTGCGGTAACGGATGTGTAAGCAGCACTCAGACAACCTTGCCAGATCAAAGCTAGAGTTCTGCAATGAGCAGGGAATGTGAGTTTTGTTAATTGCACAGATCTACCTTTGACCACTACTCACAAAATTGGTCTTCTATGCTTTGTACCACAAGGGACCGATGGACCTATTTGTGGGTAAACAAGCCACAACAGATCCCTTAAGTGTGAACAGGCCCTTAATGTTTGTCTGCGCCTTCTTACTTCATTCTGGGACATTTCATACAATTTTAACGTTAATTTAATTATAGTGTCAAGGTGCCCATACACCTTGCGATTATCGTACGATAATCGCGGGAAATCCCGCGATCGTATGATAATCGCAAGGTGTATGGAAGGTGTGCGACCGTTTCTACTGTACGCTTGCTCGTCTTTTGTCGAAGGAGCATGCTAAAAAACCCGCCGAGAATCGTACGATTGTCGGCGGGTTAGTGGTGTGCTCGTTCGACAACTGCCGAACGGGCCGATGTGCGCACAATGCCCGTTCAGCATTGCGGTCATCGGAAGCCCGCCCCTCAGCGGGGAGTGCTTTCGATGATCGCAAGTACGATCTGCCTTTCCAAGATGGGCAAATCGTACGAGCTTTTAATTAGCTTACAACCATCGCAAGACAAAAGTCTTGCGATGGTTGTAAGGTGTGTGGGCACCTTCAGGAGAAGACAGAAGCCATGTTTCATTATCAACAACTCAAATAGATATGCCCATTGCCTTATTATAAACCCACATTAGTCCTGCAGTCTGTGACAGAAGCGAGGTATTGCATGGGCACCATGACCTCTAGTCAGCTGCCATTGGTCCTACAGTATGCACATGAGATGTCACATCGAAGATACAATGTTGTGTCATACTTACTGAAATGAAGTAGGACAAAGATTTGCCATATTTCTTCTTAAATTCGGACTTGATTTTAAGCAGATCTACCTCACTGCGGGACACCATATTCCGGATCAAGATTTTATCTTTGGTGCCTTTGCCCTAGCAAACAAAAAGTTACAGGTTATTTCAAGAATAATTCACAAAACAAAAGCCTAGAATATACATTCTGTTCAGAGTTCATAAATGAAACTTCTTTTTCATCCATTGGAAGTCTTTCAACTTGGGGTTATACTATTGCCTACAGGAGGGCTGCCAAAAACATTGTAGGCGAGTCTGAGACAAGCCCTCCTACTACCAGCATGCCCCAGTTGTGTTTCCTAGTGTCCCCGGAGGATGGTTGTCTTTTCTTCAGCTCTGCTGGGTCTCTAACCTAATTTTGCTGGAATTTTAATTTTCTTCAATCAAGACTCTTCTCTACATTGCTTCTAGAGCTGATCTTTAAAATTTAAAATCCAGTACAGCTTGTCCTCAGTCTGCCTTTTATACTGTGACTGGACCAATGTGGGGCTAGCCTGGTAGTGGCCACCTGCACTAGGTTCTTCACAAGGTGCTTTCCAGACCATCTTCTAGGAAACAAGGTAACTATGGAGCACTTTTCAGGTCCAGAGTTGTTGGCATTGCCTCAGCACTTGCCCTGTCTCTGATGACCCACTATGTAAGTAAGCCATTAAGCTTGAGAACCAGGAACTACCTAAATTCATTTGTTTCGTTAGGCGACTTTAAAATTCGCAGAGGAAGGAGTTATCTGACGGGACTGGGACTAGAATCCTCCCTAGCTCTGCCAGGTAGGGCTGAGTCTCCTTCCTTATTGGCAGGGCTCTCTACTACATTCATGCAATACTTTGTTGCCCAGTCCACTCAGTTTCTTGCTGCTTTTGACTGCAGATGCTTTAAGGACACTCCCATGCCTTGAACACAGCCCTCGTGGCTTTATGTCATGATCATCCTTAAAGAGTTGCAGTGTTCTGCATTTTCTCTACAGTTAAAAGAAGCTGCTAAAGACATGGTCTTTAAAAGGGACAATGTCTCTTAGGACTGACCCATCACATTATTATCAAGATATCCCTGAAGGCAAGAGAACCCACCTCTAGAAGTCTAAAGACAGGTCTGCCAAATCTACACCAATTTTTTTTCCCTTTACTCCTGGAGTATGCATGTCCAAACCTAGTTCTCTGGCCACCTGCAAAGTCTGGGGTAAAAAGCCTTCATCAGCATGATGGTGGCCCCTATGTTCCAAAGTAGGGAAATGTTTGTTAATCTTGGTGAACTCCGGGGTAGTTTGCTTTTCAGGCGTGTAGGTGTAGTGAGTTGTATTTCAAGGATACAAACTGAATCTTTTTCTCCAGCTCCTTCTTTGGCTCCTCACCTTCAAACTTCCTGTGTCACTGCAGATTAACAGACCGAACTCTGGTGGAGAGTGATGTGATTCTGCAGGCAGCTCTTGACCTGCACGCAGTTCCCCAGCTTTTAATTTTGGTTGGGCCTCCTAGCAATTGTGGCTATATACTGAGTTTTGGGTCACGGGAGGACACAGTATATGTCCTCCCTTGACCTAGAGGAGAACTTTGGGCAAAAAAGGTTGCCCCAAAGTTCTCCTTTAATTATTTACATTTTGCAGAGTGGAAGAAACCTTCCCTCCAAGAAACAGAACTGTCACAATTTTCTGAGGAGACCGAAATACCTCGTTGAAATGCTTCATTATTTTTTGTGAATATTGCTTTTACCTTCATTGAGTCGTGCAGCCTGTCAGCGAAATACAGAGGCTTGTTCTGAATACACTGCACTGTAAGAAGAAAAACATAAAAGGAGAGGTTACCACATGCTGGTTAAACTGAAATCTCAAGCTGGCTACTATAGGACTGGAACATTAGGTAAACTAAACCCACACACTGTTAGACTGTGATACATCTGTCATTTAGCAATGGGAGTGTGCCACGGGTAAATGTCAGTGGCCGTCGAGTCGTCATGATTGACAAGGTTTTACATCTCTGGTCTATGTGATTGATGATGGATTTATATAGCTGGAAGATGTCATTGACAATGGATTCACTTTATTTTCAATTGTATGTTTCATGTAATTATAGGGGTTCTTCTTAGATGTGAGGATGGGTAAGACTTGCTAATGCACTCCAGCACTCATGCCCCTGGCAGGTGTTGTATATCCTGCAGACCCCTTATAATAAAGGGGACTTTCACTTTCCCTATATGTCCCACCAATAACCACCTCATCCTTTTAGGGAGACCAGATGTAGGGAAGACGCCCTTGTCCCTCAACTTTGAGGCCCTCCCTCCCTTGCAATGTACCCGCTCCCCCCCAGTTGTAAAAGGCATGTGGCCTGGTGGTACAGAAAGGGCCACAGGCTTGCTGCTCTTTCTTTTCTGGCCACCCAGGCTGCATGCCTAGCGAAGGGTCTATTGAAAGCAAAGAAGATTAAGTCAGAGAAAACCACCTACCAAGATTAATGAATGCATTCTCCAGGTCGCCTTTCACTTCTTTCTTTATGCTCTCCTGCATGTCATATGGACTGTAGCTCTTGTACCTCTCAAACACTAAACATGAAACAACCAACATCATTATACATTGGCAAAAAGAAGCAACTCAGAAACAACATATTATGACAGGAGTAAGTATGTGGGAGTCTACATTTTCAGTGTATCACTATTCATGTCACCTGTTTAAACTCCAAGCACACAGCTAAACATAGAAATGTAAATTATACGGGAGCTGTATTACCCACTAAAGTATTTGTAGTTCTCTTCATACAGTAGTGTCCTCCCTCCAACCTCAGCCTACTGACTGGACAGTAACTGATCAGGTCATCTCTCTGCTCAACCCACTCAGTCTGATCTATGGCAGCATGCATTGCATGCAGAACGCCTGATGGGCTCCCAGTCACAGTTCAGCTGCACAGGATACTAAATCAATAATCAGGTACTTACACAAGTTACATTAAAAACACTTCCATGATGTATTCATGAATACCTAGCTACATGAATGTGTGTCTTTTATATATGCCCAGAGTCCAGCTTTAACAGCCAATGCTGCAGACAGCATAATGAATCAATAATAATCCGGTCTACTGAGAACAGCACAGAGAGAACAGCAGACAAGACGACTCAAGCAGGATCTTACAGAACTCCGGGGAGAAGAGATTTTGTATTATAAGAAGCCTTCTTTCCTGATCTTTACATAAGACAGCCAGCAAGACATCTGCATAGGTCCCTTTACAACCTCCATGTACAATGGACAGCTCTCAAATGAGGGATAGAGAAAAGAACATTACGTATTGTTTTCCTGTACAGGTGTGTGAGGGCTTATTTGGATATCCCCAGGGGTAGACTTTGATCAATAGGGTACTGTATGATTCCTTGTGGTGCCTTCCATCTTGGGGGTTCAATCTACAATTGGAGCACGCCAATCCACTCATGTGTCATGACTGATCATGCATCTGCCTATGGAAGTCATACCTGTTGCTGTCTGAGTCTTGCAATGCCTTATGGGAATTGTAATTCCACAAAAGCCAGAGTACCAAAGTTTGGCTACCCCCGCTCTACTGCATTGCACAGTCATCCAAGTAACAGAGGGAATTAACCTTATAAGTGCGTTACTGCTCTTTTATTGTCCAGCCGCAAGCCAGGGCAAGTTTTGTTGCAGTGGAAACTACAGAGAAGACGGGACGCTTTTGTCTGGTAGGGGTGCCCGAATCACAGGAATGGCTGACCAGAATTACAAATCCTTTGACAGGTAAGTTGATTCACAAATATATATTAAGTGTGGGTTATGCTATTTGCCTGGAGTTCGGCTTTAAGCAATTACTCCTACACATAGTGGGCATTAATGTGGCAGATGAGGTTTAATGTCGATAAATGCAAAGTAATGCACTTTGGAATTAAAAATAAACAAATGGGTTATACAATTATGGGTATGCCGCTGGGGAAGTCAGAAATGGAGAAGGATTTGGGGGTCATTGTAGACCACAAACTGAAAGGTAGTTTGCAGTGCCAGGCTGCTGTAAACAAAGCTAGCAGGGTCTTGTCCTGTATTAAAAAGGGGATGTATTGCAGGGACAAGTCTATAATTTTGCCACTTTATAGATCATTGGTTCGACCTCATCTGGAGTACGCGGTCCAGTTCTGGTCGCCAGTACTAAGAAAAGATGTCCTTGAGTTGGAAAAAGTCCAGCGGAGGGCAACCAAACTAATTAGGGGTATGGAGGACCAGAGCTACGAGACGAGGCTACTAAATTTAAACATGTTCACATTGGAGGTGAGGAGATTAAGGGGGGAAATGATCTCCATGTACAAAATGTTCAATGGTGGTAGCAACATTAGCGATAAACTGTTTAAAATTAACTCCGTTACAAAAACTAGAGGCCACCACCTAAAATTGGTGGAAAAAAAATTCCAGCACAAGGGGCGAAGGGGGTTCTTCACAGTAAGATCAGTTAGGGTCTGGAACTCACTGCCACAGGCGGTGATTTCAGCAAATAATGTGGAATTGTTCAAGAAACTTTTGGACGATTTCTTAAGGGACCGTCATAGACAGGGGTACAGGTACTCCTAGAATGAGATCCTAATAGGTTGGACTTGATGGACTAATGTCTTTATTCAACCTCAAATACTATGTAACTATGTAACATTATATAGTTTCCTCAATTGGCAGCATACTTCAGAGAAATACTGTTAATGATGAACAAAGCTTTATAACAATGCCATACCTTTCTGTAGATGAGGAATGCTTCTTTCTGTCATGATTGTAACCCACTTGCTTATATCGGTTCCCTTTCTCTTTACTCCAGCCTCGTATAGTTCCTGTGACACAATAGGAGATAGCAGAAGGTTTAGAGTCCTGACTCTAGGTGGACTGTGCTGATTGTTATGTTATGAAATGGTGGACAACAATGTGTGTCCTGCTAGATCAGGGCAGAACTTTGAATACCTATTAATCCTCTACAAAGCCTAATATATCATTGGAAACCCTTAAAAACATACTGCAAAAGTAAACTGTAAAGTAAATCTGAATCTTTTGTACTGAAGATACAAAAAAGGTTTCAGTACATCAGCAGATACATTGATAGTCATAATGGAAGAGACAGGCTGTACAATGGGCAGTATAAAGAGTCTGTTCATGTGGCTGCAGGTAACTGGGAGCCAACTGCCTCTCATATCACTTACAGGGATATAAAACAATACTGACACTTCAGGAAACTATACGATTGCTGCATTATATAAATCTACTTACCCTGGCATCCTGGTCAATCTTTTCATAATCCACCACTGAACTCTCCTCTTGCCTTTTGCCCTGCACACAAACATACCAGAGGGTTCATTTACCAGGAGGAAGAGAACAAAAACAATAATAATTAATGTTCCTGCTTCTGCTCAGTTCTGCTAAAGGGAAACCTGTGAGATCAGATACAAAGGACATGCAGGACTCGCAGCCTTTAGAAAATGTCACACAAGTAAGACCAGTGTGCTGATCCTATGTAGTAAGATCTATACATGTGTGTTTATATACACAAATCTAGACTCCTATTTTAAACATTTTCCAGGATTTCTTATGTAAAGATTTGGTCATGTACATTGCCTTTTATTAGTGATGGGATTGTTTTGCACATCATTAGCAATAACTGAATCTGTATAACACTGACTGGATCTGTATAGAAAGCTACAAACTAATTTTGCCAACAACTGTATAGTATAAGAGTCTATAGGACTGGATATTAAGAGAGCAGACCATTTAGAAGTGCTTATCGGAATACTTCAAGGTTACTGACTGAGCATTCTAGATGACAGCCAAGCAAGAGGTCAGCAATGACAGCCCACATGTTTCTCTTGTGAAAGGTTTCCTCAAAAAGGTGTGTAGTTACAAATCTCTCACCTCTTGTGAATACGTATATCCTAATCTGCCTGCACATGGATGGGCTGATTTTAGAATGTGTGATTTCATATATACGAATACTACATTTTATATATTAAAGTCTACTTTATTCTCCCATGCTAGTTCTAGGTTGATGAAAAAGAATGTGTTGTAGGCCAACTTGTACCACTCACCTTAGCAAGTGCCACCATCAGCTTCCTGAAGTCCCCTGATGTGTCAGAAACAATGTCTTTCTCCAAGTCGGTCTTGTATACTGGATCAGAAAAAAAACCCATTCTGGTCATTATAAACACTTGGGGGAACTCTATTCCCGAGTCATATGTCTACACAAGACGTGTACTTCCATCTACATACCACTAGGTGTCACACTAATCCTAGCTCAGTAATGTGAATGGTCTGCTGTTAGAAGATGGGGTGACAGCCATAGGGACAGGATTATTCAAATAATAAAGGAGAGTTGAAATGTTTACTTTCATTATATTAACTGCGCTAGAATAAAGACAGATGGAATGAGGCGCTTGTATTGGCACGGCTTTCACCTTTTTATCCTCCTGTTTGTATTAATCACATAACATATGTCTGTTCTAATTATGTTAGCGCAGAGTTTGCCAACACTCACACTCTCGGTATGCAGCCTGGATTGCGTGTAGTTCATTGTTATCTCGAGAGCAGATAATTTCAATGAGTGTGTCTTCATCTGTACCCAAGCCCTAAAAATTAGAAAACAGCATTTAATTAGAAATATATTCAAAAACTAAAAATAATCACAAAAAGGTATAATATAATGCAGCACGAGCTTTCATTGTGTAACTCAAAATCTTCTCTACGGGCACATTCACACTATTGCGTTGCTGTAATGTGTTAGAGCAGCACGTGGCAATGCATGTTACATGGCGCCCCAACATTCACTGTGGTGCTCTGCCAGAAACGGTATATGCACCCTATTGGTGTCTTAGGAAGTCCATACAAATGAATGAACCGCATTAACGCACGTGCACTAATGCACTGCAGTGGTGTGAATGGCCCCCAGATGAATTACTGCAGAAAAATGCCGTCACCGCAAAGATAAATGTATACCAAAAAACAGTGTAACAAATCTCCAAATAAATATTACTGCTTAGCACTACACATAATACGGTTCTCTTTTTTAGGTTTCTTTAGACTATCTTTGATACTTTGACACAGTAAGCTCATTCAGCTAATGTTCACCATGTTATGCAGGGAAGGGCCAAACATATGTCCAGCATTGTGAAATGTCAGGGTGAAATGTCAGTAGATAGATGTATGCTAGAAAACGCTAATAAATATTAAAAAGAAGCAGTCCATTAAAATCTAGAGGGCTTAACTACCAGAACCCTAATTAAGAGTGCTCAGGTACTCTGATGTAAAGGTCTCTGTGCTACAGTTCCTACACGGCATACATGCCATGGCAATCCCACACTCTCTCTGTTGGACTTTTTTCCATTTCTTATTCTCTAGAAGTAAATGGGGTGTGATCACCCAGAAAAGGAAGCTGAGTGGGGGAAGGAGCCATGATCAACAGTGGGAAGATTTCCTTATTGAAGTCCTTGACAGATGTGACAATTCAATAGGTGGCTTAGCAGACTCCAAACTACAGATGAAATATTCATTGAGGGTTGGTTGGCCATTTATATTACGGGCTTCCATTTCTAAAAAAAACTCCACTGATCTTGTACACACACGCAGGAACACTTGTTAAGATGAGACAAATGGATAAAGTAGCAGCAACTACAGTATAAGCAACTACAGTACAAAGCAGCAAGCAACTACAGTATAAAGTAGTAGCATATACATAGTGCTTTGAAAAATTCCCAGAAGAGTTCACTTTTACATGTCGGATTTACACAAATAAAAGGCTGAATGCATAAAGTAACTGCTGGGTGGTAAACCTTAATAGCACTGATGTATGGTGACTTGCCTTCATTGAAGATTTCAGTTCTGAAGCATCATACTGAGACGGTGTCTTCATCAGTCCAAGGATCAGAGTCTCCAGATGTCCAGAGAGGGCACCTTTCAGTGCGGAGGGGAGATCCTAAAGAGAAAGTCATGTATGATCAGGCTTGTGTAATAATTAGCCTGGTGATGACAGGTGACACTAAAAGCTTTTTATTTACCTGCTCAATCAACAAGTCCCTTCCCCAAAATAAGATTACCTAATCTACGCTTAATTTCCTTTGTAGTGCTAATGCTTGTTTAATACAGTCTGAGATAAGGTCAATGTTCTTCCTAATCCTATCATATCATATCATGACATGCCATGGAGAACAATGTACCTTCTTGGTCCTCCTTTGGTAGGCAAATGCGATGTCCTGTCTCTGATCACTGGTCCGGTTTGTTAGAATGCTGATGATTGTTAGTTCATCTACACCTGAAATAAAATGTTATGCCATTAGTCCTCTACTGACAGCATCATTAAATATATAACAACAGAGACCAGAGAAATATGGAATACAGAAGAGTTTCCAGCATTGTACCACACAATTTACAATGCCAAATTATAAAAACATGGACAATGCATCAACATTAAACAAGAAGGACAGTTAGAACCTAATCTGAGTGTTTGCTGTAGGCCTAATGAGAGGGTATCCATAAATGTAACACTTTATAGAGGAATGTATGATGCATTTGCGATCAATGATAAGTGTGTGTGATGTATAGTGATATGCTGCTCATTCTGGAGGTGGTAGATATGTACCAGACTGGTAACAGACCGGCCCGGGTAAAGTACAGGCTTCATATCCCACAAAGTAAAGTAATGGGCTTTATTTTTAGTCATCTGAATAATACATGGTCTGTGCACTTTCTGCACTTGCGTGTCTCTGTAGAGAAAAAAAAAAATTCAATTATCTTGAGACACTGAGCCTCCCTGATTGCAGCAGATACAGGAATGGTTTCTCTAATTAGGTTTTAAAATGCAGCCATTAAGGCCGGCCAAGGACAGTACAGACTACGTCAAGCTGCTATTAGAAGAAAAATAAAGCCTAGCAGCGTTGCATGGAAGTACCACGGCCAACACAATCTTGTTGTTGTAAAGAATATAAACGTTTTATTTATTCAGGACTATTCCATTAGGATATAAAGAAGGAATAGCAGAGCCAAGAGGAAATCAGAGCAGTTTCCTCTATTCCTGGAGCATGTTATGGTTTGCGCTGGGTTTTCCTGGCACAGGTACAGCATCTCCTCTGTGTACACAGCTCAGTCACAATTGCTCTGGATATGGCTCTCTTAGGGCCTCTAACAATTGCAGCCATTTCCCATTATAGTGGGCCCCTGGAATGCAGAGGAAGGAGGGGGCAAGTCTGCTGCCAACAAGAGCAAATATGAGACAATCCTGGGCACAAACAAGGAAGATATGGCAAAGGAGCTCAAACCAGGTCTAAAAATAAATAAAAATCAATCCCCATAATATGTGACCATTGATTGCATGATCAATATCTCTATTTTTATCCAAAACGTTCAGCTCTACAACTCTCAACCTGTTAATATCAAGATATCACTTCCAAATGAATGTCATTAGCAAAGGCACAGAACTGTAAAGGGAAAACTATAGAGACAGCAAGAATGACACTTGAAATGGATAGGCAGAGACAGCTGTCACACAGCTTGGTGGATCCAGACATAATTGTCGGGATCCATTCCGGCTGCGGCGTCTCAGTATACCACGAGCTGTAGCTAGCGGTATACTGAGCTTTGGGTGACGGGAGGCCGCTAGTTTGTGTCCTCCCGTCACCCTAAGGAGAACTATGGGGAAAAGCCCTAATCCCATAGTTCTCCTTTAATCTAGCCATACACTGCCCACATTTCTGACTGACTTGGCCATTGTGGTTGGCCCCGTTGGCACCATTCAGCTCCACAAATGTACATTTTTAAATTTACTTTTGTTGAAAGAGCTGGGCTGAAAATCAGCCAAACAGTGACTCCACGTGAGGAGCCAGACAAGCTGTTGTCACCCTAGAAAAAGAAGCAGGGAAGGGAACACAGGTCTGGCAGGATCAACAAGTCATTCATGGCATTTGCAGGGGGGTAGATGCAAAAGAAACAAACAGACACCAGTCTCAGCTTTTGCTCCTAGTTCTACTTGAGATGGATGTTAAATGAATGCTACTTAGTGACCAAATTCTAAGAAACACTCCTACGATCAGCCAGTTTTGTTATGATATATAATATTAGAATAAATCAATGTAGTGAGAACTCCGGACTGTAACCACAGGAAAGGAGACACTTGTACTGGGTGTGGGATTAGACGTCATGGATTTATTTGCTCATGCTTGTAGGAAGAATAACCCTGACATCTGATAAAAGTCCATGCAATAAACTGCAGAGGATGGAGGCCACAGTCCACTGGACTCTGACCACGGCAAACCAGACACAGCACAATAGCAGGTCACCAGCTTGAAGGAACCAGCTGAGTTCTGTCAACTTCAGTCAGCATCAAGCAAAAATCAACCAGATGAGAAATCATTTAATAACTCTATTATATTATCTACATGGTCACAGGTCTATATAATAACACACAATGGTCAAGCCCCATAATACCATAGCAAGCCTAGGATGTGTTAGCAGTCATATACCTACAATCAAATGCAAAGTCCACTGCTGATTATCATTGCATTGCATTTTTTCAGCCTGTATAAGAAATGCTTTTAGGTATTTATTTATTTTTCATATTAAATGTTTATTGGTTTTCCCAACAAACAAAAATACAACTAAAAACATTCTCCAATAAGACATATCCACAGATTGTAACATATACCATGTGGGAGGAGATGAAACAAAACAGATAAGGGGACACAGAAGAGACAAGGAAAAAGCAGGGGAATGGGAGAAGTAGGGGAGTCACCCTAGCCAGGATCCACATCTCAAAGAAACTTGCGGTCTAATGCACATTCAAGTAAAAGAAATGCTTTTATTTTGTCACATTGCATTTATTCTGGAGCTACACACATCACTACCTGCCCAGTGTGTGTCACCAGCTTTAAAGGGGCACCAACCTTTAGTCTTAATGGCAGTTTCCAGGGCTGCAGCATCTTTCTCTGCATCAAAGTTGGTGGACGGCCTGACAGTACCAAGAGCATGCTGGGTGGAGCTGGATTGCTGTAGGGAGGAGCTATAAAGTCAGTGCTGTAATAGGGGACTAGGTGGATAAAAAGAAACAATGCTGAACTCTGGGATAAACAAATATAGTCTCATACAAAGCTCACCAAGACTGAAGTATTTCTCCGAGATCTGTGGAGTAATCCAATGTGCAGGAGCTTCCTGTAATAAAGACCGGTCACTGCTGCTCTCTCTCACCTTGTGCAGGATGACTGGTCTCGTTTCCGCCCCCTCCTGTAGTTTTCTGCAGGCAGCCTGTAGTGGGTGGGGTCTGCTGGCCCCTCCCACAGCTCTGCAGTCTGCAGTCTATATACACCACATTGATAATGCCACAACTACATTTACAAGGTTTGCAAAGGCATTTGGTGCACACAAACTGAGTTTAAAATCCTTTGTGGCTACAGAGGAATATTTTGTATTAAAGATGTTGTGCCCAGAGTTCAGCTTTACAATACACACAGTAGCAAGCTTTACAATCGAAAATGGAATACACTGTGCGGCATGTTACTTACGTTTCCTTCCAGTTTTAGCTTGCCTAGGATTTCATGAATCGTAGACATTGCTGCAGGTTCTGGAACAAAGAGATAAAAAGGGAAGAAAGTCATATAAAATGATCCAATACTTGACATCTCCACTATGGGAATTCTACAGTCTTGCTTGCTGATCCCTAGAAATGACGGCATACCTGAAATAGATTCAAGTCCTAGCAGGCACACCCCACCCACTGCTTAATATACAACTAAATAATGGAAGAAGGGCCCATACATCCCTAATGGAATCTATTCACAGAATGATTGATTGTCCTCATCAATGGATGTCACAAAGCTATACAGAAATCCAATACATTATTCTCTAAAAGCCCCATACAGAATATTGCTAAAACACTGCGTATGTCTGTGTAGCATCAAAATCAATGATTAGTTGGTGAGCTCATCAGTTTTGGTATAAACAGTCCATTACGCCCATTTGTTTTCCTGTTCACCAAACCTATTACAGGTCACCCGTCATAGTAACAGTGGCCCCTTGCCTGATGTCTTAGAACTAGACAAACCCACATTGTTCACTTCTCCCGGGGGTGCAACAGGATGTGATGTGTCAGATTGAACAAATGACAGTTCTGATTCACGGGACGCTGATCCATAGTGTCAGGGAATGCACCACAAGAGACTGAATATTTCTGCTTCAGGTCATCTTAGTGTTCTGCTGATAACTTGATCAATGAGAACATCCAACCAGATACAGTAGGTTATGGTGAGTAAAGGAGGCTGATTCACTAAAGGAAAAAGCTTTTCACTATGCAGGGGACTTTTCCCTTAGTCTAGTGAATGAGGTGAAGCTCTGCTGACTTCCATCATCCAATCCTGTGCAGGGAAAAAAACACTCTTATTTATTGTATTTTATGGTTGGGTGTTCTAAACAACGTAAATTGTTTAGAAAACTAATATCAAAAACAGACTCTGTTATCATTGAGAGGGATTAGAACTCCTGCCAGGTTTCTAGTCCCGTCTTTTTTTGCTGTTAGGGAGGTTCGCCTTCTTTATTTGTCCTGATGGCCATTGTCACGCAGAGTGAAAGTGAGAGGAAATCCCAAATTTTGAGCTGCCCCCAGGAGAGGAAATCTCCCAATGGGGACACTAGATTTGGAGATAACTAAGAGGTGATTTCCCTTACTTTGGAGACATTTTCTTTCACATGCTGCTCTCGCTATGGGACAGGATATGAAGAGAAATATCCCTAATAGAATGGAAAATGGATTTAACCAATCAATTAACCAAAATGGAAACAACACTTGGGCTGTAGTTATACTTTAAGCCATTTTTAAATGCTGAATAACTCTCTTACAATTGTTGCTGCTCCTTGATGTTTAAACGTTTTCCGGTGTTATTCACAAAGGAGCCAAATTATCCAGCCGTAGCTTCGGGTGATCCTTCACCTCACTTCGCCAGGAGCCAGGCCGTTCGCATATGCTTCGGCTCGGCTGAGCCGTAGTCACAGCCGAAGCAGACAGTTTTCCCTGCAAATGACAACCGGGCGGAGCCAGTCGTGATGTCACCGCTGGCTCCACCCAGTTGTTTTCATTCAATGACAGCCCAGTGTCCTTAAATGACCCGGGGACGCTGGGCTGTCATTAAATGACAACAACCAGGAGGTGGCCGTGACAGCACTACCGACTCCGCCCATTTTTTTTTATTTGTCCGCTATCTGCAGGTAGACTCTGATAGGTGCTGACTAATGTAAACAGTTAGGCAGAGTTAGTAGTGATGGCACCACTAGCTCCACCAAATTGTTTATATTTTTCAGCATTTGTCAGATTCCTTATTCTGGGACGGGAGCTTGTTGCCTGCGGACGGTGTCTGGGGTTTTTTTTTTTTCTATTTTGTCAGGTCATCTTCATGGTGGACAACGTTGGACGTCGTGATTGACCCATGGATCTCTAAGGATGCGCCGATGACATTATACAACCGCGTCCTCCCATGGGAAAGAACAGGCTGCTGCGCGCAATCACACGCAGCACCTGTCCCGTTACGGGCGCGCATACGCCCCGTGTTAGCCACATATGAATGAGGCCTTATAGGTACACCACCACAATAAAAGCCTTGCAGTGCTCTATGAAGGGTGTGAAGTAACCAGTACAGTCCTGGGATGATATGTAAAGTGTCCTCAGGGTCACACTCACAACCACGCACGTAGTGTTCCAAGGCTAACCTGGTAATCCATTAAAGTGTAGAGCTGTTAGTCTTATCTACAAACTAGACAAAGATCACCACACACACTTCTAGTTTTATGTTCTATCCTTTCATCCTTTCATTGAAAACACACTGACATGTCCTTCACTAAAGCTGGAAACACACGGTTAGAACTTTCTTTGAAAATGGTTGTCTTAAGAATGTTCCTTCGATTTTCTAACAATTACTGGGGTCATATTGATGAGTGTTTTCAGCCATAGTGATGAACACAATTGAAGGTGCAGGATGGAAAACTTTTCTAGAACAAACAAAATTCTAACAGTGAATGTGGTTTTCATTCAAGAACCTCCATTCATTCTAAAATCCAATGTTAGAATCAAACAAAATGTTAGGCGGCACTCGTCAAGCCTCTGATGGCATTATCGAATGTTCTGATGATGTTTTTTGTAGGATTTTCTAACCGTGTATAACCAGCTTGAAGTTAACAGTCATCAAATTCAGACACTGTGGTTGTATTGGCTGATAACCCAGTTTCTGTTTAGACACTCACTCAGGGCAAGCATGGCCTTGTGATGTTTCTTTGAGCTTTCACCATGAACACCAATTCATCCAATTTGATGTCCAGCTCATCTATATTATCTAGATTTTCCTGTCCACAACAATACATTCCAATGCTGTGTACTATAAGCCGTTGTTTGTCTTTGATGTACTTGTAATGCTGCCACATCATAAGCAATACTAGCAGGTGACTGAGCAGGGAGAAGCACTGCTTCCAATTCTAAGGATTAGCCGTTGGGTGATCATATCCATTCAGAAGGACTGGTCCCAGTACTATAAACCTGTGGTATCAGCATACAATCCATCCAGTGATCAGGAAGAAGAGTCAGGATGAAGTGCTATGGCAGGATTTATAGAATGGGCACTTTCCCCATGAATCTGCCAGTAGTCCTGCCTATCATAGCCAAGTCTAGAGTATGCAGCAAGAGATTGATCAGCTCAGCACATGTGTAATTCTAGTGTAGACAAGAACGAGGGACCCTATATGAAGAAACTAATGACTTTCAACTGAAATACCAAAGCAGTAATGCAGCTAATCCAATGCTAATGGACTATGTACTATGACTATCCATCCACCACCATCATCATCATCATCACCATCACCACCAATCATCATATGTCTCCAGGAATTCCTGAAAGCTGTTCTGGATTTCCGTGGTAGAGAATCACTGAGTGTGAAATGTGCCCGACCACTCCCTCACATCCCTATCATGTTTTAATCCCTCCGGGGATGTACACTAGACTCTTCAGTCGATGGCACATAGACATACGCAGACAGGTCACATGATACACATCAGACACACATTCTACAAAACATCACTTGTGGTATGTCCTCGCTGTCTTTCCCTGCAGGCCTATGGTATGGGGCCCACGGGTAGGCAACCTCCAGCTGTGGTGGAACTACAAGTCCCATGAGGCAGTGCAAGACTGACAGCCACAGGCATGACTCCCAAAGGCATGATGGCTTTTGTAGTTCCACCACAATTGAAGTGCCTACCCCTGTTATATAGTAAATACAATATTTGCAGGTTGGTGGTATCATGTACATAGGGTGGAGATATGCTCCAATGATGCCTTGAAATGCGTACAGCCAACCTGCTCAGTACTCCGGACTTGACCGCAGGCATTGCTCTACTGCACTGCCCAACCAAATCCCTGGTCAGTAATCACATGATTCATTCTCAAACACACCCACTGCAGCCTGCCTGCTCACAAGCACCACTCAAAGTGAATGTGACTGGTGGTACAGGACGCAGTGAGAGAGCACAACACACAGCACAGGCTTCAGAAAATGTACTGATAGTAAACCTGTGCGGTTCTCAACCCACATTAAGGTAAACAGCATTGATTTGTGAAGTTAGCATAGCTGCAGTGTTTGCTGGGTAGAATTAGTAGCTCACTGTTTGGTTTCACGTGTTACCTGGAATTGCTATTTAATAAAACATAACAGTGAGTAGCCCAGAACAACTTACAGAACCCTCATATACTCTGACATACTAGGTTCCCTGGCAAAGGCCTGAGCTGCCTTACTACCAGTCCAGGCCTGCCTATACTTCTACACATGAGGCCCAACTCTGGACAGGATTACCTCCATAGGTGTAAAGCAGCCACACCTTCCTGTGGAGGACTTCCTGGTCACATCTCTGCCCCCCTCTCCTCTTGCCCATTCACATCTCCGGCTGTACTTCCTGGTCACATCTCTGCCCCCCTCTCCTCTTGCCCATTCACATCTCCGGCTGTACTTCCTGGTCACATCTCTGCCCCCCTCTCCTCTTGCCCATTCACATCTCCGGCTGTACTTGCCGGTCACATCTCTGCCCCACTTTCCTCTTGCCCATTCATAGCTCCGGCTGCTTGCCCATTCACATCTCCGGCTGTACTTCCTGGTCACATCTCTGCCCCCCTCTCCTCTTGCCCATTCACATCTCCGGCTGTACTTGCCGGTCACATCTCTGCCCCACTTTCCTCTTGCCCATTCATAGCTCCGGCTGCACTTCCCAGTCACATCTCTGCCCCCCTCTCCTCTTGCCCATTCACAGCTCCGGCTGTACTTGCCGGTCACATCTCTGCCCCCCTCTCCTCTTGCCCATTCATAGCTCCGGCTGTACTTCCCAGTCACATCTCTGCCCCCTTTCCTCTTGCCCATTCATAGCTCCGGCTGTACTTCCCGGTCACATCTCTGCCCCCCTCTCCTCTTGCCCATTCATAGCTCCGGCTGTACTTCCCGGTCACATCTCTGCCCCCCTCTCCTCTTGCCCATTCATAGCTCCGGCTGTACTTCCCAGTCACATCTCTGCCCCCCTCTCCTCTTGCCCATTCATAGCTCCGGCTTTACTTGCCGGTCACATCTCTGCCCCCCTCTCCTCTTGCCCATTCATAGCTCCGGCTTTACTTGCCGGTCACATCTCTGCCCCCCTCTCCTCTTGCCCATTCATAGCTCCGGCTTTACTTGCCGGTCACATCTCTGCCCCCCTCTCCTCTTGCCCATTCATAGCTCCGGCTTTACTTGCCGGTCACATCTCTGCCCCCCTCTCCTCTTGCCCATTCATAGCTCCGGCTTTACTTGCCGGTCACATCTCTGCCCCCCTCTCCTCTTGCCCATTCATAGCTCCGGCTTTACTTGCCGGTCACATCTCTGCCCCCCTCTCCTCTTGCCCATTCATAGCTCCGGCTTTACTTGCCGGTCACATCTCTGCCCCCCTCTCCTCTTGCCCATTCACAGCTCCGGCTGTAGTGCTGAGCTTTAGGAGGCCAGCAGAGGTTACAGCCAGAGTGACCAGGAAGTACAGCTAGAGCTGGGTTGGTGGCATCCTGCCGAGCGTCACTGGTTGTCAGTAGCTCGGCAGGATGCCAGGAAGAGTGCCCCAGGTTGCTAAGAGCAGGGTGGAGAGATGTGCATGGCCCTTAGCCATTAGCAACCTGGGATGCTGCAAACATTGTGCAGTAGAGCATCCATGCCGCGCTGCCTGCCACCCCCCAGAAGATGCCACCCGAGGCCTCATTATAGGGACGGCCCTGTACAGAACAATGAGGTCCCCCTGAGGAATGAGAAGGTGTGCCATATGAGGCAAGCCTGATGATAACCCCACAGAATGGCCCTGTGCCTCTGTACATTGCCTTCTACATACTAAATGAATCATGGAATCATCTGGAAAGCTATGAGAGGCGTCCTTCCCTTCACATGATCCCAGAAATCCATGATCTTTAGAAGCTTCTGGAACTCTTCTGCATTGAAATCTTCCTATTCTGCGGAATGAATCGTGCCTGGGCATGTCACCAAGAGTGTTATGGGCGATGATGTATGCGTGTGTGAACGTGCCTTTCATACAGCCAGCCAAATTTGCCAATTGGTAAGACGGGTGTGGCTCTGACATGACTATGATAGTCATTTCTTCTACAGCCGCAACGAACAAACATATTCCTTCCTTCACAGGACGGAGGAAATCTTCACTCCTAGGTCCTCCACTGACATTGGCATAGTACAGAACATGCCGAGCTCACAGAGAGCCACCTCTATAGAGAAAACATTCACCCAGTACGATGATTCACACACTCCTAATACTACACAGCAGAGTGATGCCTTCAGAAGTATTATAGATTCAGGAAAGGGCGGAAGATCTGCAGCAAAGCCTTGTGGGCAGGAACTGGTTAAATGCATCCACTCTATGGTGTGCGGGGAGATGAGAGCCCACAGGTGGCACCGCGCCAGCTTCACCCGGCCACACCTATCCTGCCGTATTCAGTGCCAGGAAAGAGACACGGAGACCAGGTTATAATACATGTGTAGATGGCAGAATACACCTATCATGGATGGGCACAAAGACATGCAGTCTAATGCCCCCATGACGCCACCACTAATAGTCTAGAAGGAAGAATAACGAATGGAGGAAACTAAGGCTTGCCATACACGTGGACATTTTCCTCATTCAAGAGTCACTTGATTTCCCCCTGCAGAAGAATCTGCACTGCTGGGGATTGTAGTCAGACGCCGCAGCACCCACAGCTGTCTGAATGCCTGAACGGTGGTTGCATCTAACAGGGTGCGGTCACTGTTCAGCTGACAATTTTCCACCTGCCGGCACCACACAAGTCCATTTTAAAATGGAAGGAGCTGTGTGGTGTGGCCAGGGCTACCCATAGCTAGAACTCTGGCTGATTCAGCTGAAAATGGAGCCATGCATGTTAAGTTGTAATCTATAATGACTGATAGAGAAATATATAAAATGCAACATATATGTACATAGAACATACAACATGCGGGTAGTCACGCCTTGTTTCCAAGACATTTACTATAGAATAAGATGATCCAGTCCTGGATAGATGGGGAGTCCACAGGACCACGGTCACCTGTCTATAGTATGCAAGTACATTATCATTACCTTGTAATACGCCCAAGGTCCGATGATTGGGATCAGAACCAGTACATTGGGGGAAAAGTCCAATTCCCAGCTCGTCTCCAGACACTGGACTATGTTGCCCTGTATGAGACCTCCTAGAA